>NC_089781.1:48068702-48096202 GCF_040412425.1 Macrobrachium rosenbergii | reverse complement strand
GACCTACTCCGGCGGCCTTGCCTTGACGTTACTCATGTACCGCCATTCCACTTACAGATGGTACGCTGTCAGGAGCCAGGGTGCACAGCGGTTCTCCAACAACCCTGTGGACACGAGGTGTGCAGGTCGCACTCCAGCTGCTCAGTCCACGTTGGGGACCTGATCGTCTGGCACCCAGATGGCTGTCAAGTCTGCTACGCTCTGTACGAGCTAGTGGTGGATGAGTCGGTAAGTTTTAAGAGACCGCTAACCTTTAGTCTCTTTTTGACTTTAATGATTTATATAGACATATATGGGTAATTGGAGAATATTCTCAGTAAATCCTGCCCTTTCTTACAGTCTGACCGGATCATCCGTGACTCTTTGCTGTCGACCCTGAAGGTCTGGGTCGGCGGATTTGAGAGGAACGTTGCGTCTGGCAACCCTTACGTCTTGTTGGAGATCTGCAATCTCCTCTACCCCGGAGCCCGGATCTCTGCTGCAGTGCCGGCGGAATTGGCCGCCCCTATCATCGAGAGGATCTGGGAAGAGACGCAACCCTCCCAAGAAGACAACCTGTGCGGAGAGGTGATGGAAGAGGTGGCGGCTATCAACATCCACCTCGAACCGATGAGCGTGGACTTGGACCACCAGGTAGAAGGTAAGGTGGTAAGTGAGGCAGGGGGAGAGAGTTTTGGTAGTCCCCTTTTTGGTTCTCCTTCTTCTTCTTCTTCCTTTCAAGGGTTTCCTAAACCAGCTATCCTTGAGGACAGATCTAGTTCCTTTGTCCCCAAGGTGAAATCCTTGAAAAAGAAGGACTTACCAAAGTCCTCTAGACCTTAAAGGTCTAATCCGTCAGCTCCCTTGGGGTCATCACTGGCTCTTAAACCAGTGGCGTCCACTAGTAAGGCTACTCCCCCGTCCAAAGGGTCAAGATCCAGGGTGTCCAAGGCTAATCCTCCACAGCCTAACTTTGACCCTGAGGCCTTTGCCGAACTTCTGATGCAGAAGTTGGACTCTAGGGTTGAAGATAGGATTCAAGACCTTTCTTCCCAGCTTGCTTCAAGCTTGGAGACCTCTGGTCAGTCGGTGCTGTCATTTGCACAAAGGATGCAGGCCCAGGAAAGCTTGCTCTCCGGATTTATCCAATCCGGAGCAGTACAGCACTCTCATGTTGTTCCGGATGCCTCCAGACTGCCCCCCTTTGATAAGGGGAACCCGTGGCGGCTGGCTCTTCACGCCCCCCTGCATAATGATACCCTGACCATCGAGGGCTTGGGCACTCATCGTCTGGAAGAACTGGAGTTCTTTCCACCCGACCTGGTGCCTCCCTACCCAGGCTATGCCAGGCTAACAGAGGAAGCCTGGATTAGAGCAGACAAGGTCCCAAAGGAAACAGTTATCTTTCCCAGGGACCAAGCCCAATCCACTCTGATGCGCGCTCTCACTGACTGGGAGTGCGAGAATACAAAGCTTACTCCCTTTAAAGGGACTTTTACGATGTTTGCGGTAGGTGACTCCATCCCTACCCCCTGCACAACTAAGGTCGCAGTGTTGACTAGTCAGGCGGGAATAGAGGGCAAACCGCTGCCTCAACTCCGGGAGACAGATCCCACCTCCCTCCTTTTCCCCGGGGATTCGGAATATTGGTCGGGAGCTCCGGCTACGTTCATGGTGGGTAAACTCGACCCCGAGTGTGCCTCCACCCTGTTCAGTGAACAGCTTCTCAGGATTCCAGAGGCCCTTCTGAAGGCAGAGTTTGAGGCTAAGTGCAGGTTGAGTCGCTCCCTGCATTCCATCACCATTACAGAGGTAACAGCGTTAACTTACGCTGACGAACCTCTGTTCCAGGTCTTGACGAAATCACTGCTAGCATCATTTCAATCAGACCTGTATGACTTTGTAGTGGCGAGACAAAACTGCAGGAAGCATATCTTCGCAGACGCCACTATCAGACATGAGCCCAATAGACTCATGAAGAGTTCTATCTGGGGACCTAACATCTTCCCTGAGGATGAGGTCAATAATGTTCTAGTGGAGGCAACCAGAGCAAATCAAAGTCTTCGCTCCCGCTGGGGTCTCCCTTTTAAAAAGAAATTCACCGAGACCTCCGGACCTCAATCCAGGGAAAAGAAGAGGTTCAGGAGATATAGGAAACCCCAGGCTCAAACTATGCTTCAGGCTGTACCGGTCTCTCAGATCGGACAACCTTCCACTTCCAAAGCTCAGCCTCAGCAGCAGTTCGTACTGATGCAGCCGGCTCAGCAAACCCTGCTCCGCCAGTCGAGGCGTCCCCAGCCTTCAACGCTTCGTTTGAAAGCCAAGGGGGCGTTTTGAGGCTACAACAGGCATGCGAGGGGAGCAGAGCCAGAGCCGCCTACAGAGGTAGGGCTTCAACTAGACCTGCCTCTCTCCCGTGGAAGAGGAGGCGAAGGACGCAGAGGAAGTAAGTCCTCTTCCATCCAATGAGTCTCCTCAGGTAGGCAGGAGGTTATATCTCTTCCGGGACCATTTGACCTTCAGTCCATGGGCCCACAGCATAGTTTAAAAGGTCTGGGATGGAGCTGGAGCAGAGGGCCTTCTCCACCAGTCAGATTCCATCAACCTCCATCCAAAGACTTACTGGACTTTGTCAAAGACCTCCTTCAAAAGCAGGCAATAAAGAAAGTCAGACACCTGAAATTTCAGGGCCGTCTGTTCAGTGTCCCAAGAAAGACTCAATCCAGCAAAGAGTAATTCTAGACTTGTCTCGTCTCAACTTATACATTCACTGCGACAAGTTTCAAGACGCTTACAATCTCGCAGGTGCGAACCCCTACTTCCCGTGGGGCCGTCACCACTCTATAGATCTTTCAGACGCATATTATCACGTCCCAATTTGAGAGAAACTTCTCTCCTTACCTAGGGTTCAGACTAGGGAAACAAGCATACTCGTTCAGAGTCATGCCATTCGGGCTCAACATAGCGCCCAGGATTTTTACCAAACTGGCAGAGACAGTAGTCCAACAGCTACGGGCCCAAGGGATTATGTTAGCCGCATACCTGGACGATTGGATAATTTGGGCATCCAACGCCAAGGAATGTCGAAAAGCAACATTCATAGTGATCAGCTTCCTGGAATCCTTAGGTTTTCAAATAAACAGGAAGAAATCCCGTCTAATTCCGGAGGCTCAGTTTCAGTGGTTAGGAATCCAATGGGATCTAAACACACACAAACTGTCACTTCCACCAGCCAAAAGGAAGGAAATAGCCAAAGCTACCAGGCAGTTCCTCAAAAACAAAAGAGCCTCTCGTCATACCCAGGAAAGAGTCCTGGGTTCTCTTCAGTTCGCATCAGTGACAGATTTGCTGCTGAAAGCCAAACTGAAGGATATAAACAGAGTATGGCGGAGACGAGCCAACAGCAGGAACAGAGACAAAATGTCTCTAATTCCACCGGTGTTGAGGAAGAGGCTTCGACCGTGGTCAACAGTCAAGAGTTTGTCAAGGTCAGTGCCTCTCCAATTTCCCCTCCATCATTAGTGATCCATACGGATGCTTCCCTGAGCGGGTGGGGAGGATACTCCCAACACAAGAAAGTTCAAGGAACGTGGTCAACTGTATTCCGCCAGTTCCATATCAACATTCTAGAAGCAATGGCAGTATTTCTAACACTAAAGAAGCTACATCCAACCAGACATTCATATCAGACTGGTACTGGACAATGCAGTAGTTGTGCATTGTATAAACAGAGGGGGCTCCAAGTCGAGCCATATCAATCAGGTAATGATTGCAATTTTCTCTCTGGCAAGGAAACATCTTTGGCACCTGTCAGCTACCCATCTGGCAGGTGTTCGGAATGTCATTGCAGATTCACTATCCAGGACAACTCCGCTGGAGTCGGAATGGTCATTGGACAAAGCATCATTCGAGTGGATTTGTCTTCAGGTACCGGGTCTCCAGGTGGACCTGTTTGCCACAGAGAGCAACCACAAGCTTCCATGTTACGTTGCTCCCAATCTAGACCCTCTAGCTCACTCCACGGATGCGATGTCAATAGACTGGAACAGGTGGCAAAGGATCTATCTGTTTCCACCAATAAACCTATTAATGAAAGTTCTGCACAAACTCAGATCATTCAAAGGTCAAGTAGCACTTGTAGCACCCAACTGGCCGAAGAGCAATTGGTTTCCTCTTCTTCTAGAGTTGAAACTCTGGTGCAAACAAATCCCCAGTCCAAGATTGACACAAGTAGTACAAACTCGGACTGTGTCAGCTTCCTCAAGAATTCTGAGTGCCCTAGCTTTATGGACTTCATGAAGTTTGCAGCTTAGAAAGACGCTAACATTGATCCTATTAATACACTGTTCATAGGATCAGACAAGAGGGAATCTACTCTCAGACAATATGACTCAGCAGTTAAAAAGTTAGCATTATTTTTGAGGGAATCTGAAGCTCAGGAAATGACCACAAACCTAGCAATCTCTTTCTTCAGATCATTATTTGAGAAAGGATTGGCCTCTAGTACTATTACTACAGCAAAATCTGCTTTAAGAAAAATATTTTTACATGGCTTCAATATTAACCTTACAGACTCATATTTTTCGTCAATTCCTAAAGCATGCGCTCGTCTTAGACCAGCAACCCGTCCACACACGGTTTCCTGGTTCTTAAATGACGTACTTAAATTAGCATCAGACACTGATAATGAATTATGTTCATACTCGAGTCTGTTAAGGAAAACGTTATTTCTAGTAAGTCTAGCCTCAGAGGCTAGAATTTCTGAAATGTCTGCTCTCTCTAGAGAATCGAACCATGTTGATTTCCTCCCGTCAGGAGAAGTTCTGTTGTCTCCGGATCTCAAGTTTCTAGCAAAGAATGAGGATCCACAAAATAGATGGTCTCCTTGGTAGGTTATTCCCCTTCCACAGGATCTGTCCTTATGTCCAGTTAACACTTTAAAAGCTTATTTAAATAGAACTTCTAATAGAATGTCTGGCCCTCTTTTTGTTAGGGAAAACGGAGGAACCATTTCCTTAAAGGCCATCAGGCAACAAATACTGTATTTCATAAAGCAAGCAAACCCGGATTCAGTACCTAGGGTACATGATATTCGGGCGGTGGCCACCTCAGCTAATTATTTTCATAATATGAATTTTGATGACCTTAAAAAGTACACAGGCTGGAAATCACCAACAGTGTTCAAACGCCACTATCTTAAGTCTCTAGAGGCTCTTAAATACTCCACAGTGGCTGCAGAAAGTATTGTTCCCCCAGCCCTAGACTAGTTTATGTAACCTTAGTTTATCCTGTTGTTTATTTCGCTCTCGCCTACCTGCCTCGTTTACTTGCCTTGCCCTCTAACCTTTAGGTCAGGCCTGCTTCACAGCCTGACTCCTGGCCGTTTCATGGATTTCCTGTTGTAATCTTTTGTTAGCCTTTAGTGTCTTGGTGTTAATTATTTTATGATTTAGACTGTGTGCCCTATAATGTTAATTATGTTAATTATGTTTTTATTATAAATGTTTTGGGTTATTAAAACACAGTAATTTTCTCATAGTTTTATTTAGCTCCATTAAGGTAATTCTTAGAGGACTCCACCAAGCTTTAGTATGGCTGATTCTCTGTCACTATTTCACTGGGTGACACAGGTCGAGCCCAGAAAAGGGATTTTGACAAAGGAAAATCTATTTCTGGGGAAGACCTGTGACAGTGACCCATCCCTGTACTTCCTTTTTCCCTCTCGGTGGCATACCAAGCTTTGGGAGGTGCTAATTTGGGATGTTTATAAGATGGCGGCCGGGGTGGTGGTTGGCTGGGTGCGGAGGATGAGGTTTAGAACGGCCCCTCACTTTTCGGGGTTTTGAGATCGGAGAGATCTATAGGACGGAGACCTGTGGTAGTGGCAACCACTCACCCCTTGTGTATAACACCATCTAATGGCGTTCAGTGATCCAGGGGTCTAACCCTGGCATTATGGTTAGCTTTTCTCTGGTATACTTAGCAATACCTATACCTAGAAATCAGTGCTAATGGATTATTTCACTGGGTGACACAGGTCTTCCCAGAAATAGATTTTCCTTTGGTGTCCTTTAATATCAATTCACTCTACTTCAGGATGTTTAGTTGATAATAAGTTAGATAGACAAACTTATTATCAACTAAAAAATTCTCTTTCGGTAAATATATATGAAAAATATATTATTCTAAGTAGAGTGAATTGATATTGACATTTGTAGCTTAATGCTTGTATATGAATCACAGTGATGTGATAAAATTTATATATATATATATATATATATATATATATATATATATATATATATATATATATAAATATATATAAATATATATATATATATATATATATATATATATATATACATATATATATATATATATATATATATATATATATATATATATATATATATATATATATATATATATATATATATATTACACACACACACACACACATATATATATATATATATATGATATATATATATATATATATATATATATATATATATATACATATACACACACATATATAATAACACACACACACATTAAAAGTAATTCAGAACAGGTATTTACTTAAGTTTCTCTCTGAGTACTTGAGGGTATGATTTCAGGAAATTGCAAAAAAGCTGAGACTCAAACTCCATTTCCCTGAGCACTTCGGTCACCTCTCTTCGCAGGTCGTCTAGGCTTGGTATACCATCATAGTTCACTGTGCGCCCTTCAACAGGATCCTTTAAGATACTACCAATGTTTTCACACACATTAAGGTCAGGGGAGCAACCTGGAAATTCACTTGACGAGAAGAAATCGATACCACTGTTTCAAAGCAGCTCCTGTGTCTGAAGAACCTTGAAACATGGTGCCTTATCATGCAAAAATGCGACTTCTTCAACAGATAACACATCTTCAGGATCTTTGAGGAAAGGAAATACTTCACCAGTAAGCACTGTTTCTCTGAAGTATTCGCCATTCCATGACTGTCCTTTTTCTTCGATGATCCATATTAACTGTTTGGCTGTGAAACAGAGAAAACTTCCCAAACATTCAGGAAATTTCACAACTTGGCGACAGCGCACATCATCACTGATATCATCCAACTTTGCAGCCCAAATAATGTCATTTTTATGATTTGGCTTCCTGACTGTGTAAATGAAGAATTCATTTGATGCAGCAACATGGAGAAAGTCAGGTTCATCCCAATCTTTAAGAAATGAACCACAAAACCATGCATGGTCCTCTCTCTGTTGCTGAGTGATGTTGGGCTTGCTGATAACATGAAATGGCTTCATACCAGATTTTGCAACTCACGATATACAGCACTATAACTTCTCTTCTTTCCCCTTTTTTGTTTCTAGTTCAAGCACCAATTTACGTAAAGACTTTCTTGGTCTACCCACTGCCTCAGCTATGATGTCTTTTGACTCCTGAGAAAGGACTTCAGGCCTTCCAAGATTCTCACTCTTTTTGTGATGACAAAGGTCTTTGTTGGCCGAGTTGGTTGAGCTTCAGACCGTCATTCGATAGGCCGGAGTTCAATTCCCGCCGCCGGCTGATGAAGAGTTAGAGGAATTTATTTCTGGTGATAGAAATTCATTTCTCGCTATAATGTGGTTCGGATTCCACAATAAGCTGTAGGTCCCGTTGCTAAGTAACCAATTGGTTCTTAGCCACGTAAAATAAGTCTAATCCTTCGGGCCAGCCCTAGGAGAGCTGTTAATCAGCTCAGTGGTCTCGTAAAACTAAGGTATACTTTTTTTTTGTGATGACAGTCATATGGATTTTTGTTCCAGTTTCTTTTAACAAAGGATTCATCTCTTTTAACGTATTTAGCTATCCAGGAAGGTTATAGCCCAGATTCGGTCAATCCATCTGATTTCCTCTGAGTCGTTAGCCATGGCTGTATCTAACTCCGTCACTCAGTCTGAAAATACATGAAATGTAAAATGAAAAATAGCTTAATAGAAACTTAATAAAATAATGTACTTGGAGATAGGCTATAGCAGAAAACTTCATAACATTCCATTTGTTCTGTGGAGGGGGAGGCTCTAATTTTGAAACACCCAGTATATATATATACATATACTTATGACTGAATGTAATGATAAAATTCCTTCGTTCAAATTAATAGCAATACCCTTCATCATTGGTGGACTGGAAAAACAAATTGGTTTTCATTTTATCATGACATTAAGTCAACCACTCGGAGTTGAGGTTGTCTATGATCAAGCATGCATACGTAAATGAGTATATGTAACTAGTGTGTAGTTGTGTCAGCTCAAATCCCACTCTTCAAGACGTGTACAATGACACAAATTACCAAGAAATGTTATGGTAATGTTACATA
The DNA here is from genome assembly GCF_040412425.1 of Macrobrachium rosenbergii. Lineage (NCBI taxonomy): Eukaryota > Metazoa > Arthropoda > Malacostraca > Decapoda > Palaemonidae > Macrobrachium > Macrobrachium rosenbergii. The sequence goes on along the minus strand of NC_089781.1, from coordinate 48,087,870 downwards.
AGTTACACCATGTTGAACTTGCATGTGGTTACATTTGTACCACCATCCGTAGGCTAAGATGTGCAACATTCTTCCATAAGTTTATGAAAATATCGTTTCTTGAGTTAAATGCCACTTATGGTATGAATGTAAAGCCACACTAACTGTGCTGTGTAACAGGTAAGTTAGGCATGAGTACAGTACTGTATAGCCTAGGCAAAGGACTGCATGCTGTTTGGCACAAGACTGCTGTCCTAAATGAACTTTTGTATTACAGGGAACCAGTTATAGGAACCAATACAGTACAAGAACCAGTTCTAGAAGGAACAATTATGGAAAGAATACAACTAGGAGTAAGTTGCTTTCACAACGTATCCAGCTACTGTTAAAAACCAAGATATGTTAAAGAAACCAAAGGAGTCAGGCTTTCTATTCCTCAACCTTAACCTCAAGATGAAGATTCATCTGTCTTCGGTGTCAAGCACCAGTTCCAGCTAAGAATAGACCTAAGACTATTATGTGTTACACTTTACTAGCTTAAGCCACTGTCCTGAAATAAATGGTAGCCTCCGGATGTAAATCAGAACAATTGACATATAAATATACAGTAACCTAAGTAGTAATAACATTATATGAAAATTATATATACATACACACTGCCTCCAATGCTGCATGAACTGCAAAGGGCCTCCATGAAATTCTGCCACTGATGTCTCCCCTGTGCTTTATCTTCCACAGCTCTCCACTCATCTCTAGCTTCCCTTCTTATATCTCACATACAAGTAGGTGTGGGTCTTTCAACTCTTCCATATCCAAAGAAGTCCAGCTGACACTATCTCACAATATTCTCTAAGGGATTCTATAAAAGACATGCCCATGCCGTCTCCATCTTCCTTTCAACACTGCCTCATCTTCATATGGAACTTAAGTAATTTCCCTTGTGGTATAATTTCTAACTCTATGCTAACATCTGATTTGTAATATAATTGTATTAATTCTTAACCTGATAAAATCTTTTATGCACAAGTACACTGTCGTACCATGATTCACGCTGGTCTAGAAAAACAAATCATACTAAACATATATAACCATTCTTTGATCCCCAAACCCAATTTGCCATCTCAAAAATACCTGTACTGCATATCACTGTACCTAAATATCCGAAAAACTCAACCTCATTAATATTTTCTCTTTCTAATCTTATTTCTTCCTTTTGTGCATACTCTTGTCATCATTACTTCCATTTTTCAACTAGAAAGAATTTCTTTAATTTATCTTTCTCTAGCCTTTCGAGAATAAGCTTACAAAATGTTTTTATCACAACAGACAGAAGTGCAAGGTTCTCTGCTTATCACATTTAATCAGGTTTCTTCATTCCATAAGCTATATCATTTTTATTATCAGTCAAAATTGTAGAGACTTTATGACACCTTGGTGCTAAAGTAATTTCTGCAGTAATTCGTCATGGCCTGGTGCTTTCCAGTTTTTTAATCTCTCTACTACTGACTCCACTTAAGTTTCTGGTATCACACTCATATCCTTTATTTATGACCTCACAAAAATGTTTCACGCAGTGATGACTTTCCTCACTTTGACAGATATTTTCTTTTTTTTTCAACTAAAGATATGTCTTCACCAATTCTGTGAGCTGCCAGAAAACCAGCCCTACTCCTTTGTTTTCCTTAGTTTTCCAGCTAGGATTGCTACTTAGCTATCAATAATACTAATAACGTATTGTACAAACCAAGGGAACTATACATATTTACTTCCAATACATAATGTTTTGGACTACAGTAACTTGATAAAAAATGACTATTCCAACATCTACAAAGTCAGTGGAGGATGGAATTCATTTTCTTGAAAGACTTGATAGACAGTAAACTCTTGGTTACTCAGCAGTTAAATTTCATAGCATACACTATGGCACACTGTATGATTAGGACATCAATAAAATGCGAGGGTTTTTATCTGATTAGGTGTACACTAATTTGTACATTACAAGTTTTCCACTTCAGTAGATTTGCAATTTATCATTATTTAAATTCTGAAAAATAAATATCTTACACACAATAACAATCTTTTAATCTAAAGCAGCATTTAAAATGATGTTCAAGTTCTGTTACGCAAATACAAATAAAGAAGGAATATTTACCTAAATGATTCAAGCCCCTGGTACGTCTTGGGTATTTCATCAGCTGGAGTCATGAGGAAATCATGAAAGGCTAAGCGAGCAACCGACTTCTGCACCAATTTACAAAAAGGGGAGTGAAACAATAATGCGTCTGTCTCTTCAAGGGAGAATGGCAATGCAGCAGCTGTGGAATATTAAAAATAAAATTCCAGCTTTAAACTACAGATATAACACACACAAAAATATCTAATTACTAAAAGCATTCATCAATGGATTAACATGAAAAAAAGACATTATTATGTGCACAGGAGACTATGTTATCATTGTTAGCATTATATTTCACTTAACTATTTAATTTTCCAATTCATCTCATTTACTGTACATCTACATTTCATAAGCTTCAGTGGTAAGCCAGTGGTAACTGCCCCCAAAATAAAATCTGTTTAACCTTATTTCTGTTGACTCTGATGAATATCGCACCACAGTAATTCTGTACTGAATTGGAAAGTACTCTAATATTGCTGATCTCTAGTTTTATTTCAACCAATTTCCATTTCATCAAATGTTACAAAACGTTTTTACGATGTTTGCCTATCACGTGTGCTGCACGTGTGTTTAATGTTTACATTTTCGCATTTACTCAAGTTTTTCATTTTTTAAGTTTATACTTAGAATGATAATAAACTCAGTTTTTGTATGGGAAATGTTGTAATATTTTATCCTTTTTTTCTTTTGAATTCATCAAAACTATCGACACCATTAGTCAATCCTCTCAATTCAGCCATATTCCGAAATTGTTTAATTATATGATCATTTGCTATGCTGGATATAATTTTGAGTGGGAGGCTGCTTCACATGATGCATATACGTTTGAGTGAGAGGCTGCTTCGTATCCTGGATATATGTTTCAGTGGGAGGCTGCTTCACATGCTGCATATACATTTGAGTGAGAGGCTGCTTCACATACTAGATATACGTTTGAGTGGGAGGCTGCTTCACATGCTGGATATATGTTTGAGTGGGAGGCTGCTTCACAAGCTGAATATATGTTTGAGTGGGAGGCTGCTTCACATGCAGGATATACGTTTGAGTGGGAGGCTGCTTCACATGCTGGATATACGTTTGAGTGGGAGGCTGCATCACACGCTGGATATACGTTTGAGTGGGAGGCTGCTTCACATGCTGGATATGCATTTGAGTGGGAGGCTGCTTCACATGCTGGATATACATGAGAGGAGGCTGCTTCACATGCTTGATATACGTGAGTAGGAGGCTGCTTCACATGCTGGATATACGTTTGAGTGGGAGGCTGTTTCACATGCTGGATATACGTTTGAGTGGGAGGCTGCTTCACATGCTGGATATACGTTTGAGTGGGAGGCTGCTTCACATGCTGGATATACGTTTGAGTGGGAGGCTGCTTCACATGCTGGATATACGTTTCAGTGGGAGGCTGCTTCACATGCTGGATATACGTTTCAGTGGGAGCCTACTTCACATGCTCGATATACGTGAGTAGGAGGATGCTTCATATTCTGGATATGCGTGAGTGGGAGGCTGCTTCACATGCTGGATATATGTGTGTGTGGGAGGCTGCTTCACATGCTTGATATATGTTTGAGTGGGAGGCTGCTTCACATGCTGGATATACGTGAGTGGGAGGATGCTTCACATGCTGGATATACGTGAGTTGGGGGCTGCTTCACATGCTGGATATACATGAGTGGGAGGCTGCTTCACATGTTGGATATATGTTTGAATGGGAGGCTGCTTCACATGCTGGATATACGTTTGAGTGGAAGGCTGCTTCACATGCTGGATATACGTGAGTGGGAGGCTCTTCACATGCTGGATATACGTTTGTGTGGGAGGCTGCTTCACAAGCTTGATATACGTTTGAGTGGGAGGCTGCTTCACTTGCTGGATATACGTTTCAGCGAGAGGCTGCTTCACATGCTGGATATACGTGAGTGGGAGGATCTTCACATCCTGGATATACGTTTGTGTGGCAGGCTGCTTCACATGCTTGATATACGTTTGAGTGGGAGGCTGCTTCACATGCTGCATATACGTTTCAGTGAGAGACTGCTTCACATGCTGGATATACATGAGTGGGAGGCTGCTTCACATGCTGGATAAACGTTTGAGTGGGAGGCTGCTTCACATGCTGGATATATACTGAGTGGGAGGCTGACATGCTGGATTCGCATGCTAATATACGTTTGAGTGGGAGGCTGCTTCACATACTGGATATGTTTCAGTGGACGAGTGGGAGGCTGCTTCACATGCTGGCAGTGTCTGGATATACGTTTGAGTGGGAGGCTGTTACACATGCTGGATATACGTTTGGGTGGGAGGCTGCTTCGCATGCTGGATATACGTTTGAGTGGGAGGCTGCTTCACATGCCGGATATATGTTTGATTGGGAGACTGCTTCACATGCTGGATATACGTTTGAGTGGGAGGCTGCATCACATGATGGATATTATGTTTGAGTGGGAGGCTGCTTCACGTGCTGGATATACGTGAGTGGAGGCTGCTTCACATGCTTGATATACGTGAGTGGGAGGCTGCTTCACACGCTGGATATACGTGAGTGGAGGCTGCTTCACATGCTAGATATACGTTTGAGTGGGAGGCTGCTTCACATGCTGGATATATGTTTGAGTGGGAGGCTGCTTCACATGCTTGATATACGTGAGTAGGAGGCTGCTTCACATACTGGATATACGTTTGAGTGGGAGGCTGTTTCACATGCTGGATATACGTTTGAGTGGGACGCTGCTTCACATGCTGGATATTACGTTTGAGTGGGAGGCTGCTTCACATGCTGGATATACGTGAGTGGGAGGCTGCTTAACATGCTGGATCTATGTGAGTGGGAGGCTGCTTGACATGCTGGATATATGTTTGAGTGGGAGGCTGCTTGACATGCTGGATATATGTTTGAGTGGGAGGCTGCTTCACATGCTGGATATACGTGAGTGGGAGGCTGCTTCACATGCTAGATATACGTTTCAGTGAGAGGCTGCTTCACATACTGGATATACATAAGTGGGAGACTGCTTCACATGCTGGATAAACATTTGAGTGGGAGGTTGCTTCACATGCTGGATATACACTTGAGTGGGAGGCTGCTTCGCATGCCGGATATACGTTTGAGTGGAAGGCTGCTTTACATACTGAATATACGTTTGCGGGTGGGAGGGAGATATATGTTTGAGCTGCTTCACGTGCGGATATACGTTTGAGTGGGAGGGAGGCTGGAGGTTACACATGCTGGATATACGTTTGGATAAACATTTGAGTGGGAGGGCATGCTTATATGTTGAGTGGGAGGTCTGCTTCACATACTGCATGCTGGATATACGTTTGAGTGGGAGGCTGCTTCACATGCCGGATATACGTTTGATTGGGAGGCTGTTTCACATGCTGGATATACGTTTGAGTGGGAGGCTGCTTCACATCCTGGATATTATGTTTGAGTGGGAGGCTGCTTCACGTGCTGGATATACGTGAGTGGGAGGCTGCTTCACATGCTTGATATACGTGAGTGGGAGGCTGCTTCACATGCTGGATATATGAATGGGAGGCTGCTTCACATGCTAGATATACGTTTGAGTGGGACGCTGCTTCACATGCTGGATATATGTTTGAGTGGGAGGCTGCTTCACACATTGGATATACGAGAGTGGGAGGCTGCTTCACATGCTGAATATACATTTGAGTGGGAGGCTGCTTCACATGCTGGATATATGTTTGAGTGGGAGTCTGCTTTACATCCTGGATATATGTTTGAGTGGGAGGCTGCTTCACATGCTGGATATGTTTCAGTGGGAGGCTGCTTCACATGCTGGATATACGTTTGAGTGGGAGGCTGCTTATAATGCTGGATGTATGTTTCAGTGGGATGCTACTTCACATGCTGGATATACGTGTGAGTGTGAGGCTGCATCACATGCTGGATATACGTTTGAGTGGGAGGCTGCTACACATGCTGGATATATGTTTCAGTGAGAGGCTGCTTCACATGCTGGTTATATGTTTGAGTGGGAAGCTATTTCACATGCTGAATATATGTTTGAGTGGGAGGCAGCTTCACATGCTAGATATACGCTTGAGTGGGAGGCTGCTTCACATGCTGGATATTCATTTGAGTGGGAGGCTGTTTCACATGCTGGATATATGTTTGAGTGGGAGGCTGCTTCACATGCAAGATATACATTTGCGTGGGAGGCTGCTTGACATGCTGGATATACGTTTGAGTGGGAGGTTGCTTCACAAGCTGGATATATGTTTTAGTGGGAGGCTGCTTCACATTCTGGATATTATGTTTGAGTGGGAGGCTGCTTCACATACTGGATATGGGTTACATGAGTGGGAGGGTTCTTCACATGCTGGATATTCGTTTGAGTGGTAGGCTGTTTCACATGCTGGATATATGTTTGAGTGGGAGGCTGCTTCACATACTAGATATACGTTTGAGTGGGAGGCTGTTTCACAATACTGGATATATGTTTGAGTGGGAGGCTGCTTCACATGCTAAATATACGTTTGTGTGGGAAGCTGCTTCATATGCTAGATAGACGTTTGAGTGGGAGGCTGCTTCACATGCTGAATAGACGTTTGACTGGGTGGCTGCTTCACATGCTGGATAAACATTTGAGTGGGAGGCTGCTCCACATGCTGGATAGTTTGATTGGGTGGCTGCTTCACATGCTGGATAAAAGTTTGAGTGGGAGGCTGCTTCACATGCCAGATATACGTGAGTGGGAGGCTGCTTTACATGCCAGATATACATATGAGTGGGAGGCTGCTTCACATGCTGGATATACGTGAGTGGAGTGGGCGGTTGCTTCACATGCTGGATATACATTTGAGTGGGAGGCTGCTTCACATGCTAGATATACATTTGAGTGCGAGGATGTTTCACACGTTGGATATACGTGAGTGGGAGGCTGCTTCACATGCTGAATATACATTTGAGTGGGAGGCTGCTTCACATGCTGGATATACGTTTGAGTGGAAGTCTGCTTTACATGCTGGATATACGTTTGAGTGGGAGGCTGCTTTACATGCTGGATATATGTTTGAGTGGGAGGCTGCTTCACATGCTGGATATACGTTTGAGTGGGAAGCTGCTTAAAATGCTGGGTATATGTTTGAGTGGGAGGCTGCTTCACATGCTGGATATACGTTTGAGAGGAGGCTGCTTCACATGCTGTATATACTTTTGAGTGGGAGGGTGCTTCACATGCTGGATATATGTTTCAGTGGGAGGCTGCTTCACATGCTGGATATACATTCGAGTGGGAGGCTGTTTCACATGCTGGATATATGTTTGAGTGGGAGGCTGCTTCGCATGCTAGATAAACGTTTGAGTGGGAGGCTGCTTCACATGCTGGATATACGTTTGAGTGGGAGGCTGCTTTCACATGCTGGATATTCCTTTGAGTGGGAGGCTGTTTCACATGCTGGATATATGTTTCAGTGGAAGGCTGCTTCACATGCTAGATATACATTTGAGTGGGAGGCTGCTTCACATGCCGGATATACGTTTGAGTGGGAGGCTGCTTCACATGCTGGATATTCGTTTCAGTGGGAGGCTGTTTCACATGCTGGATATATGTTTGAGTGGGAGGCTGCTTCACATGCTAGATATACGTTTGCGTGAGAGGCTGCTTGACATACTGGATATATGTTTGAGTGGGAGGCTGCTTCAAATGCTGGATATATGTTTCAGTGGGAGGCTGCTTCACATGCTGGACATACGTTTGAGTAGGAGGCTGCTTCACATGCTGGATATAGGCTACGTGAGTGGGAGGCTGCTTCACATGCTGGATATTTGTTTGAGTGGGAGGCTGTTTCACATACTGGATATATGTTTGAGTGGGAGGCTGCGTCACATGCTAGATATACGTTTAAGTGGGAGGCTGCTTAACATGCTGGATATATGTTTGAGTGGGAGGCTGCTTCAAATGCGGGATGTACGTTTGTGTGGGAGGCTGCTTCACACACTAGATAGATGTTTGAGTGGGAGGCTGCTTCACATGCTGAATAGACGTTTGATTGGGTGGCTGCTTCACATGCTGGATAAACGTTTGAGTGGGAGGCTGCTTCACATGCTGGATAGACGTTTGAGTGGGAGGCTGCTTCACATGATGGATATATGTTTGAGTGGGAGGCTGCTCCACATGCTGGAAATACATTTGAGTGGGAGGCTGCTTCACATGCCGGATAAACGTTTGAGTGGGAGGCTGCTTCACATGCTGGATATTCCTTTGAGTGGGAGGCTGTTTCACATGATGGATATATGTTTCAGTGGGAGGCTGCTTCACATGCTAGATATACGTTTGAGTGGGAGGCTGCTTCACATGCTGGATATACGTTTGAGTGGGAGGCTGCTTCACATGCTGGATATTCGTTTGAGTGGGAGGCTGTTTCACATGCTGGATATATGTTTGAGTGGGAGGCTGCTTCACATGCTAGATATACGTTTGCGTGGGAGGCTGCTTGACATGCTGGATATACGTTTGAGTGGGAGGCTGCTTCAAATACTGGATATATGTTTCAGTGGGAGGCTGCTTCACATGCTGGACATACGTTTGAGTAGGAGGCTGCTTCACATGCTGGATATAGGCTTTGAGTGGGAGGCTGCTTCACATGCTGGATATTTGTTTGAGTGGGAGGCTGTTTCACATACTGGATATATGTTTGAGTGGGAGGCTGCTTCACATGCAAGATATAACGTTTAAGTGGGAGGCTGCTTAACATGCTGGATATATGTTTGAGTGGGGAGGCTGCTTCAAATGCTGGATGTATGTTTCAGTGGGAGGCTGTTTCACATGCTGGACATACGTTTGAGTAGGAGGCTGCTTCACATGCTGGATATAGGCTAAGTGAGTGGGAGGCTGCTTCACATGCTGGATATTTGTTTGAGTGGGAGGCTGTTTCACATACTGGATATATGTTTGAGTGGAGGCTGCTTCACATGCTAGATATACGTTTGCGTGGGAGGCTGCTTGACATGCTGGATATATGTTTGAGTGGGAGGCTGCTTCAAATGCTGGATATATGTTTCAGTGGGAGGCTGCTTCACATGCTGGACATACGTTTGAGTAGGAGGCTGCTTCACATGCTGGATATAGGCTACGTGAGTGGGAGGCTGCTTCACATGCTGGATATATGTTTGAGTGGGAGGCTGCTTCACATGCTAGATATACGTTTGCGTGGAGGCCGTATGTTTGACATGCTGGATATACGTTTGAGTGGGAGGCTGCTTCAAATGCTGGATATATGTTTCAGTGGGAGGCTGCTTCACATGCTGGACATAACGTTTGAGTAGGAGGCTGCTTCACATGCTGGATATAGGCTACGTGAGTGGAGGCTGCTTCACATGCTGGATATTTGTTTGAGTGGGAGGCTGTTTCACATACTGGATATATGTTTGAGTGGGAGGCTCGTCACATGCTAGATATACGTTTTAAGTGGGAGGCTGCTTAACATGCTGGATATATGTTTGAGTGGGAGGCTGCTTCAAATGCAGGATGTACGTTTGTGTGGGAGGCTGCTTCACACACTAGATAGATGTTTGAGTGGGAGGCTGCTTCACATGCTGAATAGACGTTTGATTGGGTGGCTGCTTCACATGCTGGATAAACGTTTGAATGGGAGGCTGCTTCACATGCTGGATAGACGTTTGAGTGGGAGGCTGCTTCACATGATGGATATATGTTTGAGTGGGAGGCTGCTCCACATGCTGGATATACATTTGAGTGGGAGGCTGCTTCACATGCCGGATAAACGTTTGAGTGGGAGGCTGCTTCACATGATGGATATTCCTTTGAGTGGGAGGCTGTTTCACATGCTGGATATATGTTTCAGTGGGAGGCTGCTTCACATGCTAGATATACGTTTGAGTGGGAGGCTGCTTCACATGCCGGATATACGTTTGAGTGGGAGGCTGCTTCTCATGCTGGATATTCGTTTGAGTGGGAGGCTGTTTCACATGCTGGATATATGTTTGAGTGGGAGGCTGCTTCACATGCTAGATATACGTTTGCGTGGGAGGCTGCTTGACATGCTGGATATACGTTTGAGTGGGAGGCTGCTTCAAATACTGGATATATGTTTCAGTGGGAGGCTGCTTCACATGCTGGACATACGTTTGAGTAGGAGGCTGCTTCACATGCTGGATATAGGCTAAGTGAGTGGGAGGCTGCTTCACATGCTGGATATTTGTTTGAGTGGGAGGCTGTTTCACATACTGGATAAACGTTTGAGTGGGAGGCTGCTTCACATGCTAAATATACGTTTAAGTGGGAGGCTGCTTCACATGCTGGATATATGTTTGAGTGGGAGGCTGCTTCAAATGCGGGATGTACGTTTGTGTGGGAGGCTGCTTCACACACTAGATAGATGTTTGAGTGGGAGGCTGTTTTACATGCTGAATAGACGTTTGATTGGTGGCTGCTTCACATGCTGGATAAACGTTTGAGTGGGAGGCTGCTTCACATGCTGGATAGACGTTTGAGTGGGAGGCTGCTTCACATGATGGATATATGTTTGAGTGGGAGGCTGCTCCACATGCTGGATATACATTTGAGTGGGAGGCTGCTTCACATGCCGGATAAACGTTTGAGTGGGAGGCTGCTTCACATGCTGGATAGACGTTTGATTGGGTTGCTGCTTCACATGCTGGATAAACGTTTGTGTGGGAGGCTGCTTCACATGCTGGATAAACGTTTGAGTGGGAGGCTGCTTCACATGCTGGATATACATTTGAGCGGGAGGCTGCTTCAAATGCTGGATATACATTTGAGTGGGAGGCTGCTTCACATGCCGGACATACGTTTGAGTGGAAGGCTGCTTCACATGCTGGATATACGTTTGAGTGGGAGGTTGCTTCACATGCCAGATATACTTTTGAGTGGGAGGCTGCTTCACATGCTGGATATACGTTTAGGTGGGAGGCTGCTTCGCATGCTGGATATACGTTTGAGTGGGAGGCTGCTTCACATGCTGGATATATGTTTAGGTGGGAGGCTGCTTCGCATGCTGGATATACGTTTGAGTGGGAGGCTGCTTCACATGCTGGACAGACGTTTGAGTGGGAGGCTGCTTCACATGCTGGATATACGTTTGAGTGGGAGGCTGCTTCACATGCTGGATAGACGTTTGAGTGGGAGGTTGCTTCACATGATGGATATATGTTTGAGTGGGAGGCTGCTTCACATGCTGGATGTACGTTTGAGTGGGAGGCTGCTTCACATGCCGGATAAACGTTTGAGTGAGAGGCTGCTTCACACGCTTGATAGACGTTTGAGTGGAAGGCTGCTTCACATGCTGGATATACGTTTGAGTTGCTTCACATGCTGGATAAACATTTGAGTGGGAGGCTGCTTCACATGCTGGATAAAGGTTTGAGTGGGAGGCTGCTTCATACTCTGGATAAACGTTTGAGTGGGAGGCTGCTTCACATGCTGGATAAACGTTTGAGTGGGAGGCTGCTTCACATGTTGGATAAACGTTTGAGTGGGAGGCTGTTTCACATGCTGGATGAACGTTTGAGTGGGAGGCTGCTTCATACGCTGGATAAACGTTTGAATGGAGGCTGCTTTTCATGCTGGATATACTTGAGGGGGAGGCTGCTTTACATGCTGGATATACGTTTGAGTGGGAGGCTGCTTCACATGCTAGATATTCGTTTGAGTGGGAGGCTGCTTCACATGCTGGACATGCGTTTGAGTGGGAGGCTGCTTCACATGCCGGATATACGTTTGAGTGGGAGGCTGCTTCACATGCTGGATATACATTTGAATGGGAGGATGCCCACATGCTGGATATATGTTTAAGTGGGAGGCTGCTTCACATGCTGGATATATGTTTAAGTGGGAGGCTGCTTCACATGCTGGATATACATTTGAGTGGGAGGCTGCTTCACATGCTGGATATACGTTTTATTGGGAGGCTGCTTCACATGCTGGATATATGTTTGAGTGGGAGGGTGCTTCACATGCTGAATGGGAGGGTGCTTCACATGCTGAATGTATGTTCGAGTGGGAGGCTGCTACACATGCTGGATATACGTTTGAGTGGGAGGCTGCTTCACATGCTGGATAACGTTAGTGGGAGACTGCTTCACATGGTGGATATACGTTTGAGTGGGAGGCTGCTTCACATGCATTGTTGCGACTTCTACTCGTAAGTGCTGCCTGTTGAATGGTGTTTTGTATATTTTTATAATCTTTTATAGTTTTCTTATTTTCACAATTTTTTTTCACTACTGTCGAAAACACCGATTGTCGTAAGTTGCACCTGTAGTAAATCGATGCATATCTGTATACATGGTAATAAACTGTATTGTAAATTTTACATCTCATACAGTATTGTTACTTTTTACTTTTTACTAAATATTACTATTGTATTGTATATCAACATCATACTTATTGTAATGAGATTTTAAATGATTGTTTTATTTTGTATTTTGTTTTATTTTTGTATTTCATATTTTACTTAAATTATTATGCTTTGAGTACTGTATTTGATACTGCGAATTTTAGGAGAAACATTGCAACACAAACAGTTGTTTGTTTCTGAGAGCATTTGCGTACAATACCATGTGTTCAGAGTCACTACAAACACAAAAATTTTACAACATTCATGTGCATGAACAGAAAAATACAAAATAACTTAAGGTAAGCTGTACAAAGTGTGAATCACAATTAAATAAATTCAAATACAAAAAAGAAGGAAATTCAAGGAAATTTTAATGAAATATAAATTAAATAAAACGGAATCGGATACATTTACAGCCCTTTAGTTCCTGGTTGTCTACACTTTCTTCATCTGATACAGTAGGATGGGGTGGGTGGGGAGGATGGGATAGCACTCTTCTTGATAAACATTTTGAGTGTTGTTGGAATTGTAGGTCTTTTCTTTTCTTCATAAATTTCTCTGTATGGACGGATTGCTTCCTGTACCATTCTCTGAATCTTGGCAAACCAATCTATGTTAGGGTCCATATTCTCCAATTTTCGTAGCCCTTGATTTTATCAACGAAAAACACTGCGATAATGCCTTTACCGAGAATTTTCTTTCTGGCTCTTCTTTTTTTTCCCTCTTCTCTCTGTCTTTGTTCTTCTGCTTTTCTTTCTTCTTCTATTATCAGGAGCTCTCCATTCATTAACTATGTCTGTCAAAAGTTCTTCAATATCATCCACGTCACATTCAATTTCGAGTTTGTTTGCCAATATTAAAATCTTGCCTAAAATCTTGCCTTTCACCACGCTTAAATCTTCTTCTCTACTGAAGCCGTGAAAATCATGAATACAGCGCTCATTACACTGCTTGCAGGTGCTGTTCATACACTTGTAAAGTCCCCGCTCAACAGGTTCTCTATGATGAACCTCCCATTTTCTACAGTGCCTTCACAGCTGACTCGAGGTCGCACGTACACAACCTTATTATCATTATTGTGATTTGTATATTTATTACCTATTCATTTGCCCTTATACATAGTATATGTGTCAGAGCATTTTTTGGTGTCTAATCAGCTGTTGTTAATCATCATGTTTTCTATATGTACCTGTAATGTTTTGTGTAGAGAAATAGTTTGACTTTGGGTCACTTGTAAATTTTGTACTGACGTCTGCGTATACGCCGACGTCTGCATGCCGCTTTATAAGCGGGTGGCTTCATCAATAAACCACCAGTATTTGTCTTCCTGCTCTTTCTTTAGCACCTCTCACAATGGTGACCCCCGGAGTGGTTCCCGGAGCCATTAACAGACCCAAACGATGACTCAGTGTTGGCCCGATGAACCAACCCACGCCCCTAACGAACTAACTACAGTGCTCTAACAAAGCATTTGGGCGTTACCGACCCTCATTGGCAAATCACCGGCGTCATTAATGGACCCACACGGCACGCTCCCAAGCATGTACTGACGCGAGTGTCCCCTCACACTCCATGTGAGAGTGCAGAATGAGCATGGATGTAGACATTCCCTCCCATACACAAATAACCGCGAACTTCTCAGAGGCAGATGTCTCCCTCGTGCAACCCCCCCTTGAGCCCTACCCCATGCTGAAACCCATTTTCCTGGGAGGCCAGTACCACATCCTGGCGATGCCCCTCCTGACGGACAAACCGAGGCTCCTCAGCATGCTGGCCCGCTCACCCATCAGAACCTGGCGTCTTGGCTCTACAGGGTCAAGGGGCAATTCAGGGTGGCAGGCCTGACCGACGAGGTGTTGAAGGAGGACATTGCTATCAACACCCTACCGGAGGAGGTATACATGAAGGTAGGGTGATGTCAACCACGAGCCCTGCCACCTTCCAGAAATTAAAGGCCACTATCAAGACCCGCTCCCAGCAGGTCTCCGAGAGGGCCGCCCGTGCCCTCGACCTCGCCATCAACCACCGGCAGGACACGAACCTCTTGGAGACGTGGCATGCCCTCCAGAACCTCTGCCTCCTCCCTGAGACAGACAGCAGCGGCAGGCACAAAGAGATTAGCCTGTCGAGGGAGATCCTCCTGTGGCAGTTACTCCCAGAGGTTCGTGGACAGATTACGGAGCCCTACACCCTGCTGGTCAAGGACCTGATAAGGATGGCGCGGCAGCTGACTGACTCCACGAGGGCGGTGAAGAGGGCATCCACACCCGCACACCCCATCAACTGCCTCCAGCCGGAAGACCCGGCCACAGGGGGCCATCAACGTCGTGGCCAGAAGGCGGCCACCCCACCACCAGAAGAAGGAAAGGCAGGGGCTTTGCTCCTACCACCAGATGTTTGGTAAAGATGCCGGGAATTGCGAAGCCCCCACCTTTTCGCCCATCCAAAAAATGGGGGTGACAGCGGCCACCCTCACAGGCCATCATGGCAGCAGCTCCCAAAACACCCAGAAGCCCCGCACCATTTTTTACATCCGTGACACTATCTCTGGCAGGATGATGCTGATCGACACTGGGGCAATGCAGTCAGTGTTCCCGCCTTCTAGAGAGGACCGCAGGCGCCCGCCAGACCTGGCTGCCTCCTTGATGGCCGCCAATGGGTCCCCCATCCTCTCCTACGGAACCAGGCTCCTGTCGGCCTCCATCCTGGGCTGGAGATACAAGTGGAACTTTGTCGCGGACGTTAGGACCACACTCCTGGGTGCGGACTTCCTGGCCCACTTCGGACTGGCAGTCAACGTCGGCTGCAAGCGCCTGCTGGACACAGAGTCCTGCCAGTCCCTGGCCCTGGCGCTGGGCCCCAGGGTGCCCACAGTCTGTTTCATTGCTCCCCACCAGTACGCCTCCCTCCTGAAGGAATTCCCGGAGGTGTTTAAACCTGAGCTTCGTCAGGTGCCCAGGGCCCCCACCAAACACGGGATATATCGTCACATCAAGACAAGGGGGGGCCCCGACGCACACAAAGTTCTGGAGGCTTCCCCCACAGCACCTTCAGGAGGCCAAGAAGGCCTTTGCCAAGATGGAGCGTATGGGCATATGCAGGAAGGCCCCCAGCCCATGGGCCTCCCCCCTTCACATGGTGCAGACAACTGACGGTTCCTGGAGACCCTGTGGCGACTACAGGCGGCTCAACCTTGCTACAGAGCCAGACCACTACCCTCTACCAAAGACCTGATAGCCTCCTTCCACGGGACCAAAATATTTTCAAAACTAGATCTTTTAAAGTACCATTAGCTCCAGAAGACATCCCCAAAACTGCCAACATCACGCCCTTCGGGTCCTACACCTTCGCCTTCTCCACCTTCGGCCTGAGGAACACAGGGGCGACCTTTCAGAGACTGATGGACAGCATCCTGGGGGACCTGAACTTCTGCGTCTGCTACGTCGACGATATCCTAATTTTTCCCAGGTCCCACAAGGAACACCTTCAGCACATCCAGAAGGTCCTGCTGCGCCTACAGGAGAATGGCCTCATCGTCAGGTTCGACAAGTGCACCTTCGGCGCCGATAGGGTGGAATTCCTGGGCCACGAGATATCACCAGGAGGCATCCGCCCAGTTGCATCGAAAGTCAAGGCCGTCATCAGATTCCCCACCCCTACCTCTGTCAAAGCCAAACAAGAATTCCTCGGGATGGTCAACTACTACAGGAGGTTCATCCTAGAGGGGTCGCAAGACACCATGGCCCCTGACGGAGATCCTCAACGTTTGAATCATTAGTGTGGGGCCCTGACCAGCAGCGGCCTTATGAAAATATTTCAAAACTGATAAATGCTACAACCATGAGTTATTTTTTGTTGTATTCTACATGAAATTGCGCACATTTTCATATACTCATATAAAACGTTATGTAACGGCTAATATAAAACGGTGCAAAAATTACGACAAAGTGACTAAAGAATTTCTGAAATTTTCAGCAGAGCATACGCCGGACGTAAGCAAAAAGTTTTTTCAAAAATTCACCATAAATCGAAATATTGTGCTAGAGACTTCTCGTTTGTTGCAAAATGAGGGTAAATGATTGAAATTCAAAGTTGACTGAAGGTTGAAATTTTGGCACTTATCGTGATTTATATGAAAATATGTCAAAATTAATAAATGCTACAACCATGAGTTATTTTTGTTGTATTCTAATGAAATGTAACTACATTTTCATATATAAAACTTTATGTAATGGCTAATATAAAACTGTGCAAAAATTACAACAAAGTGACTAAAGAATTTCTGAGATTTTAGTGCCTGACGCCGTCTCTTCCAAACACCATGTGAGAGTGTCCATCGGATGAGCAAACGTTTGGCGTCTTCACAAACAGAAACATACACAGTTTGATACAGAAGATTCGTTGGAACATTATGAGTACATGATTAGATGCTTGCATGGCAATGCAAGTAGTGGTGATTGTACATACATCAAGACCCCAATGGTCAGGGAGAAACAGGCGGAAATATTGTATGGTTGAAATCGCGTTCCTTTAGAGAAAGAAAATGGGAACTCTTGTTGTCTTGTCCACTCCGATGAACGACGAACACACAGCGTCAGGCTCTTACAAGATTTTCAGCAGAGTTAGAGCAGACGTAAGGAAAAAGTCTTTTTTCAAAAATTTACCATAAATCGAAATATTGTGCTAGAGACTCCTCGTTTGTTGCCAAATGAAGGTAAATGATTGAATATTACTAGAATGTAAGAGTTTTAGCTTATAATTGCATTTTTCGACCATTCCGGTCGAGTCAAAGGTTGACCAAAGGTTGAAATTTTGGCACTTATCGTGATTTATATGAAAATATATCAAAATTGATAAACTACAACCATGAGTTATTTTTTGTTGTATTCTACATGAAATTGCACATTTTCCAGTAAACCTTTATGTAACAGCTAATACAAAACAGGTTCAAAAATTAGCAACAAAGTGACTAAAGAATTTCTGAGATTTTCAGCAGAGTTAGAGCAGGTTGTAAGGAAAAAAAAGTTTCTTTTAATTCACCATAAATCGAAATGGGCAGCCAGACACTTCTCGTTTCTTGCAAAATGAAGGTAAATGATTGAATATTACTAGAATGTAAGAGTTTTAGCACGGGGCAATTGAATTTTTTTCGACCATTTGGAAAGGCCGAGCCCATTGACCATGTTTGAAGGTTGAAATTTTGGCACTTATCGTGATTTATATGAAAATATGTCAAAATTGATAAAAGCCTACAACAGCTACAACCATGAGTTATTTTTTGTTGTATTCTACATGAAATTGCGCACATTTTCATATATAAAACTTTATGTAAAGGCTAATACAAAACGGTGCAAAAATTACGACAAAGTGACTAAAGAATTTCTGAGATTTTCAGCAGTTAGCTGATGCTTTCTTTGGGATAAGAAAGAAATTCGCGCTGCGCAGCTGGCTCACGCTTGTAAACAAAACAACAGCGTGATCCGTGAACTACCAGCATCCCCTCAAACGCTTTAAAATTTTTCGCAAACGAGGCCTATAAGTATTCTTCTGTGAATATTTAAAATAACTTTTTGTAGTCGAAGTTTTTTACATCCACTTGGCACCCGACAGACAACTTTTGTCGATATAAAATACGTCCAGTCGGCGTTACAGGGTTAATTAATTCTTGAATTAAATTATGAAACAAAACAAATTCACAAAAATTTTATCAGGAATTTAAATTAATTACCGGCAAAATTTAAACTATCAAGAATCACTTAAGATTTGAAAAGAAAATCGTAATCCCCAAAAATTAAATCCTCATACAAGTTAAATTACCAAGAGGTATTTAAAATGCTACGTAAATAAATGTTACATCACAAACATAAAAAAAGGAAATATGAAGAGATTGCAATCACAAGAACACACACAATTCCACAAAAGATTTATCAATAGCAATTTCAGGAGGTAAAATTTCCTAAATTATTAACCATGGTATTAAGTAAAATTCAGTTACCCCCCAGAAAACCTCTGGTAAAATCCCCCTTCACATGGTGCAGACAAAAGACACTTTTTCCTGGAGACCCGTTACGACTACAAATAATTTTACTAAATTCAGATCTCAAAAGTTAATGCTAACCAGACCACTACAACGTTACCAAACATTTAAGAACCAGAGGGAGCCAAACTTCCATTCGGTCAAAATATTTTCAAAACAGAAATCAAATGAAACTAGATTTCAGAATAGCTAGTAGCACATCAATAAAACTGATGTCATTACAGGATTTCGGGTCCTACAAGTTCACCTTCTCCACATTCGGCCTGAAACAAGATATCAAAAGAGAAATTTCTAGAAGGAATGGACAGCATCCAGCAAAACCTGAACTCAATCGACATGCTACTCTTTCTCCGAAATCCTAATTTTCCCAGGTCCAATGCATGAAACAAGCAAATCAGAAGGTCCTGCTGCGCCTACAGGAAGAATGGCCTCATCACGCTAAGGTAAAAACAAGGCGCACCTTCTTATCCAGCTGATGGAATTCCTGGGAAACAAGATATCACCAGGAGGCATCTGCCCAGTTGCATCGGAAGTTAAGAAAGATATTAGATTCTAAACCCCTAGTTATTTAAAGCCAATTAAGAATTTTGGGATGGTCAATATTACAGGAGGTTCATAATTAC
>NC_089781.1:48021202-48063702 GCF_040412425.1 Macrobrachium rosenbergii | reverse complement strand
CGAGAAGTCTCTAGCACAATATTTCGGTTTATGGTGAATTTAAAAAAAAAACTTTTTCCTTATGTCCGCCCTAACTCTGCTGAAAATCTCAGAAATTCTTTAGTCACTTTGTCGTAATTTTTGCACTGATTTGTATTAGCCGTTACATAAAGTTTTATATATGAAAATGTGAACAATTTCATGTAGAATACAACAAAAAATAACTCATGGTTGTAGCTTTAATCAATTTTTATAATTTTCATAAAAATCACGATAAGTGCCAAAATTTCAACTTTCGGTCAACTTTGACTCGACTGAAATGGTCGAAAAATGCAATTGTAAGCTAAAACTCTTACATTCTAGTAATATTCAATCATTTACCTTCATTTGGCAACAAACGAGGAGTCTCTAGCACAATATTTCGATTTATGGTGAATTTTTGAAAAAAGACTTTTTCCTTACGTCTGCACTAACTCTGCTGAAAATCTTGTAAGAGCCTGAAGCCGTCTCTTCCAAACACGTGTGAGTTCGTGTGTTCGTCGTTCATCGGAGTGGACAAGACAACAAGAGCATCCCGTTATCTTTCTCTAAAGGAACGCGATTTCAACCATACAATATTTCCGTCTGTTTCTCCCTAACCATTGTTGTCTTGATGTATGTACAATCACCACTACTTGCATTGCCATGCAAGCATTCTAATCATGTACTCATAATGTTCCAACGAATCTTCTGTTTCAAACTGTGTGTATGTTTCTGTTTGTGAAGACGCCAAACGTCTCGCCACGCCGATGGACGACGAACACACGAACACACACGTGTTTGGAAGAGCACTTACAATCTCAGAAATTCTTTAGTCACTTTGTCGTAATTTTTGCACAGTTTTATATTAGCCATTACATAAAGTTTTATATATGAAAATGTGCGAAATTTCATGTAGAATACAACAAAAAATAACTCATGGTTGTAGCTTTTATCAACTTTGACATATTTTCATATAAATCACGATAAGTGCCAAAATTTCAACCTTCAGTCAACTTTGAATTTCAATCATTTACCTCCATTTTGCAACAAACGAGAAGTCTCTAGCACAATATTTCGATTTATGGTGAATTAAAAAAAAACTTTTTCCTTACGTCCACGCGCGCTAACTCTGCTGAAAATCTCCGAAATTCTTTAGTCACTTTGTCGTAATTTTTGCACCATTTTATATTAGCCGTTACATAACGTTCTATATATGAAAATGTGCACAATTTCATGTAGAATACAACAAAAATAACTCATGGTTGTAGCTTTTATCAGTTTTGAAATATTTTCATATAAATCACGGTAAGTGCCAAAATTTCCACCTTTGGTCAACTTTGACTCGACCGAAATGGTCGAAAAATGCAGTTGTAAGCTAAAACTCCTACATTCTAGTAATATTCATTCATTTACCTTCATTTTGCAACAAACAGGAAGTCTCTAGCACAATATTTTGATTTATGGTGAATTTAAAAAAAAAAACGTTTTCCTTACGCCGGCGCGCGCTAACTCTGCTGAAAATCTCAGAATTTCTTTAGCCACTTTGTCGTAATTTTTGCACCATTTTATATTAGCCGTTACATAAAGTTTTTATATGAAAATGTGAGCAATTTCATGTAGAATACAACAAAAAATAACTCATGGTTGTAGCTTTCATCAGTTTTGAAATATTTTCATATAGATCATGATAAGTGCAGAAATTTCAACCTTCAGTCAACTTTGACTCGACCGAAATGGTCGAAAAATGTGATTGTAAGCTAAAACTCTTACATTCTAGTAATATTCAATCATTTACCTTCATTTTGCAACAAACGGAAAGTCTCTAGCACAATATTTCGATTTATGGTGAATTTTTTAAAAAAACTTTATGTCCGCGCGTTACGAATCCATGCATCATTTTGTGATAATATTTTCTGTGTGTTGCTTTGATCGTTTTAAAATTTGTTATATACCAAAATCATCGCAATTTAGTGTACAATACAACGAAAAAAAACTCATTAGCTTTAACCGTTTTGCTCACAGCGTGATTTGTATACAATTATGAAATTTTTTTTGCACTGTCATATATTCCAGTATTATATATGATAATGATATTTTTTTAATTTCTGATGGTTGCATACTAAACTTCAGGCAATGAGAAAAAAAGGAGCCAAAAATGAACTCTTAATCTTAAAAACTAAGCATGCTGTGATTTTTTAAAAAAAAACTTTCTTTCCGCTTCGGCACTAACTCCCAATCCCCGTCGGCATATGGCAGATACTTTTGTAAATAGAGGCTCGGCGTTTAAGGATTAAGTTTTGTGTTATTTTCAAGTAATAATAAATTTTTCAGATTGTGAATTCTAATTATAAATTTTGAATTCAAAAATAAATTTTTGTATTTAATATTTTTTTTAAACAGTGTTTCATTTATTGACCACCAGTGAACAGGATTGATTGTGTGTGCATAAGACAAAGTGCTAAACATGTTTTGTTCTTTTAGTTTTGCTAAAGTGAATTAAGACCAGGGAAACAGTTGTTTGATGGAGTGATGCCCTTTTACTCTAGAATATTTCTAGCTTAATTTTTGATGCCTCACACATATTCTGATAAACTTAGTTTGATTTTTCAAGTGATTAATAAGATTTTTAAAGGGATCACTGTTACCTTTAGAGTACTAAGTCATAATTCCTATTGTTATGAGAGTTCAGGTATCTGGCTGAAGTGAGGTAAATTTCTGAATTTTGAGATTAGTTGTGTAATAACCAGGTACTTGGTACGCATCGTGACAATATATTATTTAGTGCACAGAGATGCGGGAACAAAGCAAAATATCACTCTGGTTTATGGTATATCCTGGTGGTGTTAGGAATATATTTTGATAGGAGTGACCACATGGTTATTTTTTGCTTTGTATTGTGAATGATTTAGTTGTGTAACTTAAAGAAAATGGCTCTGTTCGATGTTCAGAAGTTTTTAGCAGCTCCTTCCATCCAAGAGTTATCTGAATCCAGCCTGACTAAGGCACAGTGGACTGCTTTAGCAGTGGCATGTCGGGGTAATGTGTCTAGTGGTATGATTAGGCACAAATCAAATGTATTGCAATCCAAGCATTGATGGACTCTGGTTAAATAGATGAGTTAGGAGAGGCACAAGAGTTGTTGAATGCAGCTGAGGCAGAATTTATATATAAACATAAGCAAAAGAAAGAGAAAAGTGATGTAGAAGCAGAGCTTAAATAACACAGAAGCAGAAGAAAATAGATGAGTTAGGAGAGGCACAAGAGTTGTTGAATGCAGCTGAGGCAGAATTTATATATAAACATGAGCAAAAGAAAGAGAAAAATGATGTAGAAGCAGAGCTTAGACACACAGAAGCAGAAGAAAATTTGATTAAGCTGAAGATGCAAGCAGAAAGAGAAAGAGAAGACAGAGAGAAAAGAGAAAGAAAAGAAAGAGAAGAAGAAAGAGAAAGAGCAAAAGAAGAAAGAGAAAGAGCAAGAGAAAGAAGGCAAGGAAACAAGAAGATTATGAAAGAGAGATGAAATTAATAGAAGCTCGCTCCAAGTTACCTGTAACACTGTCTAACCCTACTCAAGGTAATTCAGATCCTGTATTTGATGTAGTAAGAGTGTAGGAGTTAATTTCAAAGTTTACAGAAGCTCCATATGAGTATTTTCATCACTTTGAAAAAGTGGCTTCAGGTATGGGATGGCCAGAGGATAAATGGTCAGTCTTGTTACAGAGTGTTCTCATTGGTAAAGGAAGAAGTGCCTATTTAGCCTTATCAGCTGATCAGTGTAAAAAGTACAAGGTACTCAAACACAATGTTCTACAAGTTTACCAGATGACCCCTGAATATTATGATGAAAGATTCAGATCTTTGAGAAAGGATGATCAGATGACTTTCTTGAATTATGCCTACAAAGTAAGATGTTTTAAATGATGGTTGGAGGCTGCTAAAGTTAAATCTATGGACGAACTTGAGGAGTTAGTAGTCCTAGAGCAATATCTTAGAGGAATTCCTGAACACATAAGAGCCTATTTAAGAGAGAGAGAGGTTAAGAAACTTGACAAAGCTGCTACACTGAGTGAAGATTACAATATCATTTGTAGCAAAAGAAATTATAATGTCAAGTACCAGAACCAACAACGCACAGGTTTCAGGTCTCATCCAGATTTCAGGAGCATTACAACTGGAAATCCTTCTAGTGGCTATGCCAGTACAAAACCAGGTAATACCCCTCAGCAATTGAATGTTGAATCCTCATCATCCAGTCTGTTCTCAAGACAGATACAGAAAACTAATGTTGTCTGCTACAAGTGTGGAAGAATAGGACACTGCAGTCGAGACTGTTATCAGACACAACAGCAGACCAAACCAGTTGGTCAAGTGGTTAAAGGTAACCAGGTGAAGCAAACTACGAAGAGCAGTGTGGGGAAGACTGAGACACTTGGGAAGACTGAGACTAAACAAGCAGTGGAAATATAACCTCAAGCAGTGAGTGGCTGAGCAGCTTGGAGGCCTTTAAGCCATATATCTATGAAGGTACACTGACAAATCCCTCCTTGAGTGTGCAGGTACCAGTCAAGGTAATACATGATACGGGGAGTAACCATAGTGTGGTAGTTCGTGGTGCTCAACCACAGTTGGAGAAGAATCTCACCAGAGATTCAGTTATTTTGAAGGGTATAGGAGGAGAAGAGTTAACTCCTATATGCCACTTGCACGTGTCATGTGAATTGGTGACAGGGAATGTTGATTTTTCTGTAAAGGACTCACTAGCTGTTAAAGGTGTACATGTCTTACTGGGTAATGAAGTTGGTGGTGTACCATTTGTTCCTTGTCCTATAGTGACAGACAAACCATTAAGGGTTAGTCCTACGATACATTTAGAGTAGAAAAACCCCCACCTGTTTCCAAGTTGTGTAACTACCAGTAGTATGCAGAGAACTATGTTGGCAAGTGAAGAAACTGAGGATTTACCTGCACCAGAAGTTTCCCCAAGTGTTAGTAATGAAGAGATTTCCCCAGAAGAAGACGATCCTGTTGTTACTGAAGAGACTCCGAGTAGTCAAAGTGTTCCTGAAGATAGTACTGAAACTACAGAAGCAGAGTTAGCAGATATGGAGAGTTCAGCCCTTGAAGTTGGTCAAGTGACTAGGCAGAAGCTAATGGAACTGCAGAAGAGGGATACAATGTTGGCTGATCTGTTCTTCAGAGTTGCTGATCAAGAAGAGATGCAACAAACTCCTACCTGTTATTATCTAAAGGAAGGATCGCTAATGAGGAAGCATCAACCTGCAGATATACCAGGAAATGCTGAATGGGGTGAATATCACCAGATTTTAATTCCCCAAGTTGTCCCCAAGTTGAAGTTGAAGACTTCATGGAAGGCGAAGGGCTTTAAGTCCTCGTCTTCCAGGAAAGCCTTGCCTTTCCCCCCATCGAAGGCTAAGGTCTCAGCACCAGTAGCCTCCGGGAGCAAGTCTGGTTCCTCCGGCAAAGGCGCGAGTAAGAGGGCATCAAAACCAAGCCCTCCTCGCCAGCCTGCCTTTGATCCGGAGGCATTTGCTAACCAGCTTTTTGAGAGGTTCTCGGCGGGGGTCGAGTCCAAATTCACCCAAATCTCCGAGAAGCTTACCAGCCATATCAATATACTGGCGGGGATGGCTCGCCCTGGCGGAGCCGAACCACAGTATGTCATTCCGGACACGGTGGATCTCCCTCCCTTTGACGTCGGGAACCCTTGGCGTTTCGCCCTCCGGGCTATCCAACACGAGGGCACCTTAACAGTTGAAGGTCTTGGCACGAGGCGGTTGGAAGAACTTGAGTTCTTTCCCGCCGATCTCTTGCCCCCTTACCCAGGCTTCGTTAGGCTGACGGAGGAAGCCTGGGTACGCTCAGATAAGGTTCCTAGGGAGACAGTGATCTTCCCTAGAGACCAAGCTCAGTTGGCTCTCCTGCGCACTCAGACGGAGTGGCAGGCTGATAACACCAAACTGACACCTTTCAAGGGCAACTTTACAATGTTCGCCCTGGGTGACAGGTTGCCGACTCCTTGCTTGAACAAAGTCGCTCTGGCTACGGCCCGAGCGTGCTTTGATGGCAATCCTTTGCCACAACTGAGAGAGACAGACTCCACATCCCTGGTATTCCCAGGGGGTGATGAGTTCTGGGTTGACGCGCCATCCACCTTTACTGTGGGAAAGCTGGACGCTTTTTGCGCGTCAACGCAATTCAGTGAGCAGCTTCCTAAGCTACCGGAAGCCCTGCTGAAGGCGGAGTTTGAGGCCCGGACTAAGCTAGCCCGGTCATTGAACTCCGTCTGCCTCACGGAAGCCACTGCCGTCTCCTGTGCAGACGAGCCTTTCTTCCAGGTCTTGGCTAAATCCCTATTGGCAGGATTTCAGTCTGACCTGTTTGATTTCATGATGGCCAGGCTCGAATGCAGGAAATTCATCTTCACCGATGCCACCATTCGTCACGAGCCTAACAAGCTCGTGAAGAGTTCGATCTGGGACCTAACCTCTTCCCTGAAGAAGAGGTTACCAATGTACTCAGGAGGCTACAAGAGCCAACCAGAGTCTGCGCTCTCGCTGGGGCATCTCAGCCTACAAGCAGAAGACCCCAGAATCTGGCGGCCCCCAGACGAAAGGAGGCAAACGGTTCAGGAGGCACAAGAGACCCCATCATCAGGCGGTAGTCCAAGCCGTCCCGATCTCGGCAGTGGCACAGCCCTCCACCTCGAAGGCCCATCCCTAACAATATGTGCTGGTTCAACCAGCCCATTCCCTTGCCGCACCTTCGTATGTTGGTTCACCAGCATACAACCCAACCTATGAGGGCCGTGGATTCTTTCACGGCCTTAATAGGAGCGCAAGGGGGGGAAGAGGTCGGGCCCCTTACAGAGGCAAATCCAACACCACTCCAAGAGGTAAACCTGGACGTGGTAGAGGGAACAAACCCGCTCCCTCCCACTGAGAACAAACAGGTAGGTGGTCGCCTGTATTGGTTCAGGGACCAGTGGACCTTCAGCCCTTGGGCACACAGCATTGTGTCCAAAGGTCTAGGATGGAGCTGGATCAAGGACCCTCCTCCTCTGATCAGGTTTTACCAGCCACCCTCAAGAATCCTACAGGACTACGTGGCAGAATTGCTCAACAAGCGAGCAATAAAGAAAGTAAGGCACCTAAAGTTTCAAGGCAGGTTATTCACTGTTCCCAAAAAAAAGACTCCGATCAACAAAGAGTGATCCTGGATCTGTCGCGTCTAAATCTCTACATAAAATGCGACAAATTTCGCATGCTTACGGTAGCACAGGTACGGACTCTACTTCCGCGTGGAGCCGCCACCACCTCTATCGATCTTTCAGACGCTTACTATCACGTCCCGGTTCCTGGGTTTCAGACTCGGGAATCAAGCCTACTCCTTCAGGGTCATGCCTTTCGGTCTAAACATTGCACCCAGGATATTTACAAAGCTGGAGGACACAGTAGTTCAGCAACTCCGGTCCCGAGGGATATCCCTAGCAGTGTACCTAGACGATTGGATAATTTGGGCTCCAACAGTTCTAGAATGTCGGAAGGCCACGGCCACGGTCATCAACCTCCTGGAGTCGTTAGGTTTTCAGCTGAACAGAGAGAAGTCCCGCCTGACTCCGGAGTCCCGGTTTCAGTGGCTGGGTCTCCAGTGGGATCTGTCCTCTTACACGTTATCCCTCCTGCCTCCCAAGCGGAAGGAGATAGCGCCCTTACCAGGAATTTTCTGAAAAACAAATCAGCATCCCGCCGGACCCAAGAAAGAATCCTTGGGTCTCTTCAATTTGCCTCAGTGACGGGACCTGTTCTTAAAAGCAAAATTAAAAGACATAAACAGAGTGTGGCGGAGTCGAGCCAATGTCAAGCTCAGAGACAAGGTCTCCTCCATTCCCCGAATTTTAAAGGCGAGATTGCGGCCTTGGTCCACAGTCGGTGGCCTGTCCAAGACAGTTCCACTTCAGTTTCCCCCTCCGGCGCTAGTAGTTCACACGGACGCTTCTTTAAGCGGCTGGGGAGGATATTCGCCAAAACAAAAAGTACAAGGGACGTGGTCCACAATGTTTCAGCGGTTCCATATAAACACCCTGGAAGCTATGGCGGTTTTTCTAACCTTAAAGAAAATCCGCCCCCCCAGCCGGATTCATATCAGACTGGTATTGGACAGCGCAGTGGTAGTTCATTGCATCAACAGGGGCGGCTCCAAATCAGGTCGAGTGAACCAGGTTATGGTTGCCATTTTCTCCTGGCGAACAAGCACGGCTGGCATCTGTCAGCCACCCACCTAGCGGGGTGCGGAACGTGGTGGTGGATTTCCTGTCCAGAACTACTCTGTTGGAGATGGAGTGGTCTCTGGACGGGGAATCATTCAATTGGATTTGCCGCCAGGTTCCGGGTCTCCAAGTGGATCTGTTCGCGATGGAGAGCAACTTCAAGCTTCCCTGTTATGTGGCTCCGAACCTGGACCCCCAGGCGTACGCCACGGACGCAATGACGATAGATTGGAACAATTGGGAGAAGATTTATCTGTTTCCCCCAATAAACTTGCTGCTGAAAGTATTACACAAACTCAGGACATTCAAAGGTCAACCAGCCCTGGTAGCCCCGTATTGGCCGAAGAGCAATTGGTTCCCTCTTCTTCAGGAACTGGGGTTGCGAAGTCTTCGGATTCCCAAGCCCAAACTGACCCAAACAGTACAAACCAAGACTGTGTCAGCTTCCTCAAGAATTCAGAATGCCCTAGTTTTATGGACTTTATAAAGTTCGCAGCCCAAAAGGGAGCAAACATTGACCCCGTTAACACTCTGTTTTTAGAATCAGACAAAAGAGATTCTACTCTTAGACAATATGACTCAGCAGTCAAAAAATTGGCCTCCTTTCTTAAGACAACTGAAGCCCAAACCATATCGCCTAACCTAGCAGTTACCTTCTTTAGATCATTGTTTGAGAAAGGCCTTGCCCCGGCCACTATTACCACAGCCAAGTCAGCCCTGAAGAAGGTATTCTTATATGGCTTTAAAATTGACCTTACAGATTCCTACTTTTCATCTATTCCTAGAGCATGTGCTCGTCTGAGACCTGTATCACGCCCACAGTCTGTTACGTGGTTCCTCAATGATGTTCTTAAGTTAGCATCTGAGATTGACAACTATCAATGCTCTTATGGAAAAATTTCCCTTTGGAAAATCTTCTCCATTTTATGTAATAAGTACATAACACGTATTGTACATTTTTTAAGTCGTAATTTGCTTATATGGACCTTTTTTTGTGGTAAAATTTGTTTTATGGTTTTTGTTATTAAGATCAATAAAATGTGGCGTGTAAATTAGAACATTTCAGATTTTAAACCTTTATTTGTTTTCCTTATACGTTACAAAAGCAAAATGACCTAAAAATTGTTTCCATATTCCCAAGTTTCGACTTCCTCCCAGAACAAGTGAATACTCCTTGAACACTCGTTTCAGAAGTTGAACTGTTCATCAACGTTCTTGGGAAAAGTAGTATTCTTCGAGTCTTCTGCCAGCCTTCTTCCAACACTCAACCGTGAAAGTCTTCAAGCTCTCAACAGATAGCCAGTCTTCTTCACTGAGCTCTCGACAGAGAAGCAGTATTCTCAAAATTTTCAACGTGAACAAAGTGTATTTCAGTTATGGAACTTTGGCAATTCTTGCCAAGCTTACTTTTATTGTTGGATAGATGAAGACTCTCAAGAAATGAACCTTTAAAAGGTTTGCCGGATGGAATCATGCTCTCTTACCATCTTGGAGTAGCAGGATCGTGAATTTGTCATCTTTCACCAAGACAGCATTTCGTCTATGCCAGATGGGAAAAGTTACCAGGTGGGTCGGTTTTGTTGGTGTAACGTCTCACGCCCATGTAGCTTCCCATTATTTTCCTTCACGAAAATAGGTCTTCTCGCTACCCGTTAAAATAATAAATCCTTTGCATTGTCTAGAAATAATTTCATTTTATTATTCTTAATGACAAAACTATATTGTTCAATGGTTTCTCTTTTTGTTTTTCTTTTGAGTAAGAGTAAGAGCCTGCTTCTATTTTTCTAACCTCATAGTTAAGTCGTTAACAACTGTTTACCTTTTGATTATAGACGCATTGGAGGTGTTAAATTGGGAAGATTAGCAAATGGGATTACATCCTACTTCAAGATAGGCCAATAGGTCTCTGGAAGTTGCTCGTTTGCAAGTCGTCAGAATCTATCGACAGCAGCCATCATAAATTGCCATTTGTGTAATTCGTAAAGTGCTATTCTCTTTACCCTTAAATTTTAATGGTGGGGCAAGTTTTATTGTAAATAAATTATTAGATAAACTCTGATTTTTATTTAATCTCTAATGGTTATTTAAAATTTTAAGTCTTCCCTATAAATTTCAACACATGGCATCCTCAGCAGGATGCGAGGAATTTGTTATGCTGGCTGCTGCTCTGGGGTGGTCCCGGTTTTGACGGGGTTCCGTGCGTGGTTCCGGAACATCGTCGAAGGTCAAAAATCATAAGAAAACACTTTTTTTGTGCATTGTTTATTATTATTGAGTTTTACATCAAAAAACCTTCAAATTATGATTTTCTGCCATTTTGAGTTATAATGAAATTATCGTTTTTTGGCCGTGAAATAATTTCTGATGAATATATTTAAGGATCTTTCAACCCTAAACCGGGACTTTATTTGTGAATTTGGAATTTTTTGATGTTTAGAATTATTTTCTTCTTGAGTTATAATGAAAGAGCCATTCAGATGTTATCTTTGTTAAACGCTTCGTTTCCCGTTAAATTAGAGGATCTTTCAACCCTACTTTGGTTTTTCTAGAGGGCTTTGTTTTTCTGATTTTCCACATTTTTAGATAACCCTGATCTGTTGTTAAATTTAATCGCCTATAGGCCAAACTACATAGTTATTATTTTAGGGGAATGATTTTCTTCTAGTGTGCCTCTTTCAGATATTTGTGATAATTGCAAACTTTTTTACAAATTACTAAGGGAGAAATTGCCACGGGCAAGAATTTTTGCAACCCAGATTGAACTGCGGTTTTATAGATCCTTAAGTAGGTTTGATAGTCTGGATATTGAGACATTTAAGAAAGTTTCTGGTTATTTTAATAAGTTTTTGAAGAAGTGCAAATTGATTGATAGGCTAATTTGTATATTAGGACCTAATCATTTAAGTGATAAAAGTTTGTATAAGGCAGATGGGGTACATTTGAATGTTACTGGTTTGCATAGACTTTTTGAGATTGTTAAATCTGCCTTGGAAAATTTCCTAAGCTAAAAATTTGAAATTTCATGATGTCAAATGCGCAGTTGGTTAGGCTACGAGCCGCAAGGCGTGGTCAGGTGACTAAGATTTATAATGACAAGGATAATTTCTTTTGCATAACGTCGGTTGAAAAGTCTGTAATGAAGAATAAACTGCAGTCCCTTTTTACCGAATTACAAAGTTTGAATAAATCAATTCAACTTCAAGACGTTGAAACTAAGAATGATGCAGACTTGTTAAATGAGATAGAGACTGCTGATAAATATTTTGACAATATTCATGAATGTATTGCTTTGTTGGAGGAAAATGATGAGCCAAGTAGTGTTGATGCAGCTAGAGTTTGTTGAAAAGCCCTGTTGCCCCTTTGCCCAAGTTTTACAGCCGAGAAGGGGAAGATCTCAGTAAATTTTACGTATATTTGAGGACACAACAAAGAGGTTCAAATATTCTGAATATGACAAATTTCTTCTTTTGAAACAACAGGTTACAGGTAGGGCATTGAAGCTAATTGAATCCTTAGAAACAGATAAGCAGTCTATACGCTCATGCAAAAGCATTGTTAATTTCGGCTTTGGCTTCACCAATTACTATGAAGTTTAACACTTTGAAACAGCTTAGTGAAATGAAAATGCCTTATGGTAGTGACCCATATGAGTACATAAGCAAGATGAAAACACTGACTGAATCTTTCAAAACTTTGAAAATTGATATTGATATGGTACTTCAGTATTTTTTCTGGGTGGGTATGAATGAATCTTTTCAAACACAGCTCATTAACATAACAAATGAAACCAAGCCCTCTCTGAAAGAAATGAACAGCAAGTTTTTTGATGCTACAGAGCGTTATTTGACCGTAGTTAAGATTAGTTCCAAGAGTAAACGACAGAGTGAAGTTGGTGATGTTCCATTGGGTTTTAAGGAAACTTCAACTATGGCTGTTAATTTGAATATAAAGCCACAGAAATTTAAAGATTGTTGTCTTTGTTTTGAGGATGATGGTGCTGATGCAAATCACCCTATTTATAGATGTCCTGTATACACTGATTCAAAAGCAAAAGTTGACAAGTTAAGGTCTTTGAATGCATGCCTCAAATGTGCTTCTGTTGATCATGTTACAAATCGTTGTAAGTTTAGGTTCAAGCACAGATGTTCTTGTAAGAAGTGGCATTTTACTTATTTATGTTTAGAATCTGTGCCTGATATTAAGGAAAAGCCTCTTAGTAGCATGAATAAGCCTAGTTCTAAAGCATCTATTCAGCCATCATCTAAAGATTTGCTTAAAAAGAATGTGAAGAGCAATGAGACCACTAGCAGTTCTAATCTTGTATTGATGCATTACCCAATATTTCTGACGGTAATGCTATATTGCCCACCTTCTCTTGTTTTATTAATGGTAATTACCAAATTAGAGCACTTAAAGATCTTGGGTGCCAAAGTAATTTCATTAAAGAAAGTGTTGCTATTTCGCAGAATTTAAGGGTCATTAACGATAACGTTAAGTTTAGAGTGAAAGGCTTTAATTCTGATGCAGATTATAACACACAAAGATAGTAGAATTTGACATTACAATTGGTACAAACACTTATTTGATATCTGCTATTTGTGTTCCAGAGATTAGAATAAATATTTCCTTGCCTGACTTACCATTCATATCATCAACTTTTACTGAAAAAGGTTACAAATTGGCTGACAGTTTTTTATTGATGGTATTCAGTCTATATCTAATTTAGATTTTGTATTAGGTACAAGGTCTGCCTATTGTATTAGGCATTCAGAGGTACCTTTTGGCCCTAAGGCTAAGTCTACTTATGCTGACACTGAAATTGGAATTATGTTATTAGGTGATGTTAGTATTATGCTTGAAGATTTGGCACTTTTACCTGATCTTGTGAGTAATGTTGAGAATTGTGGTAATGTTAGTGTACCTTGGATTGCAAGGTTGACACTAGCTTTTGAGAGCCATGAGTGGTGTGGAAAGTACATTCAACTTTCTAACTATGGCTTCTGATTCCTTGGAAGACCTTTCAAGGGTTAATGCTTACCATGGGGTTATTGTTGAGGATATGTTGAATGAAAGTGAGTTGGACAAAGCAACGGTGGAGGCCTTGGAATCTGAGAGTCGATTTTTCACGAATTATGATTGTCATCAGTATGAAGATGTATCTGTTGAACTTTACCATTCATTGGTTGAAGATGCACTTGGTAACACCAGAAGGGATAAAACTGGACGATTAATTATGCCACTGCTTTGGAACCCCAAAATTTGTCATTTATTAAGTAGAAATAAAGAACTTGCTATTGCAGTATTGAAATCTAATTTCAAAAGGTTGTCCAAGAACGAGCAATATCTTAAATTGATGGATGCTTCTTTCAAGGAGCAGGAGAAACTTGGAATAATTGAACGTATAGACAATCTAGATGAATTTCTAACTAGGCATCCTGACCATTCATTCTTGCCACATATGGGAGTTTTTAACCTGAGTAGAGAGACT
Source organism: Macrobrachium rosenbergii (assembly GCF_040412425.1). Lineage (NCBI taxonomy): Eukaryota > Metazoa > Arthropoda > Malacostraca > Decapoda > Palaemonidae > Macrobrachium > Macrobrachium rosenbergii. The sequence continues at coordinate 48,049,925 of NC_089781.1, read as the reverse complement.
ACAAAATGTCGAGTTGTCTATCTTTCTAATCTTTACCAGGAAGATAAGAATGCTAAGAAAATCTCTCACAATATGGCTATCCATAGTGGTCCTAATCTGAATCAAAAGTTATCTTCAGCTTTAATTCATCTTAGATTTGATAAGTTTTTGCTTGTGTATGATTTAAGTAAAGCGTTCAATCAAATTGCTCTTAATGAGGTTGATTCAAATAGGCTGCTATGCCTTTGGTTTCGTAATGTGGAAAGAAATGATTATTCTTTTGTTGGTTTCAAGAATGTTGACTTCCATTTGGTTTGCGATGTGCTCCAACTTTGTTACTATTAGCACTTTACAAGATATTAGTAGTAGATGCTCAGGAAGATGAGGCATACCTTCAAAATTTAAAAGCTTTGCTTTATCAAAATTTGTATATGGATAATGGTGCTGTTTCTATGGATACCCATGATGAATTGGTTAAAGCATATTTATTGTTGATTCCATTTTTAATCCCTACCAGTTTCATCTTCAGCAATTGGCATCTAATGATGAAGTGTTGCAGAGGGAAATAGATGCCAACCAGGGTTCTAAAACTCAAGGAAAGGTTAAACTTTTGGGTTCTGTATGGGATCGGTTAGATGATACCTTGTCCACTAAACCTATTTGTCTTGATGAATCTGTGAGTACAAAGAGGACAATCCTGAGATCAATAGCCTCTCAGTATGATTTATATAACTTTAATGGACCAATCCTTAATAGAAGTCGTATGTTCATGCATGGTCTTCAATGTCGTAAAGACATGGGTTGGGATGATTTGTTGCCTGAGAAACTTCAGCGAGAATGGAAGAATATAGTGAAACAGGCAAATGCTTCTTTGCCAATTAGTATACCAAGAGTGGTTGGAAGCCGTAATAGTCGGTTTAAACTAATTGCTTGTTGCGATGCCAGTAAATCCCTTTTTGGAGTTGTTGTTTATATTCAAGATTTAGTGACGAATTGCTTGTCTTTGTGTGTGCAAAGAACAGGATTGTTAATGTTCAACTTGAATCGAAGTCTATACCCTCCTTAGAAGTTCATGCAATTGATTTGGCTACTCAAGTGGTCACAGAAATTTATTTGGATCTTACTGACCATCTTGTTTGAAGCCCATTAACATTGAAGAGTTGGAAGTTTTTCAGATAGTTTAGTTGCATTGTCATGGGTTAGTGCGTATAATGTAAAGTTTGACAAAATGCAAAAACGCACTCCATTTGTACTTAACAGAGTTGCCCATATTGCCAAGCTCTGTGAAATTCACCCTGTAAAGTTCTCTTTTGTAAGTGGTTCATCTAATCCAGCTGATTTCATAACCCGCTGTGTTTCTTCAAGACAATTGGTAAAAACAAATTACATAACTGGTCCTGATTTGAATACTGACAATAGTGAGAGGAGTTCGGATTTCTTGTCCTTTATGGTGCCTAGTCCACATTCTGCATCAGGTGTTGATGTTGAGGAGTGTGTTGCTGCAAGCCTTGGTAGTGCCAGTAGTGAAATATCTGGACATTTAATCCATGAGGATAAGTGTTCCAGTTTCAACGGCATGAAAAATATATGTGCCAAGGTTTTACAATACATTCATAATTTAAAATTGAAGGTCAAAAAGAGACATCCAAGTCTCTTTCCTAGTTTAATGCAAGATAAGAATTTTCTTGAAGAGGCTGGATTGCACATAATTAGAACAGAACAAGAATTGGCTTTTCCTGAATTGTTCCAGTACTTTCGGTCTAATAAAAAATCCTCAAAGATATCCCAAATTTGATTAAACAGCTTAACATTTATAAAGATAAGAATGGTCTTCTAAGAGTAGTAAGCAAATTTGAAAGGTTTAATAAAAATGGAAGGACTTGTAATTTCCCTATTCTTTTGCCGAAGGACAGTAGAATTACGGAACTAATAATATCTGATATTCATGCCAAACATAACCATGTAGGTATTTATTCCGTCATGAATGAGATGCGGAAAAGGTTTTACATACCTAGTTATTTTTCAACAGTCAAAAGAATTTTGAAAAAATGTGTGAATTGTAGAAAGGTAAATGCTAGAACTATCAAAATCAACCAAAGTTCATATCGTGATATCCGTGTTAATCCAGTGAAAATTCCTTTTAGCTGTAGTTTTTTGGATTATATGGGTCCCTTTAATGTTTATCATGATAATAAGAAATCTAAGGTTTGGGTTCTAGTCATTACTTGCATGTGGTCTCGGGCTGTGAATTTAAAAGTTTGTTCTGACATGAGTACTAATGAGTTCCTGAGAGCTTTTCAGTTGCACTCCTTTGAGTATGGAGTTCCTCAATACTGTATATCAGATCAAGGAACACAAATTGTTGCTGCAGGAAATAAAATTCAATCATTTTTAAGTGATTTTGATACTCAGAGGTATTTTCAAGAGTCTGGTGTTAAGTCTTTGAAGTTTGAACAATTTTATAAAGGTCAAAGTGAACTTGGTTCATTAGTTGAAGTTTGTGTAAAAATGAGTAAGAGGTTAATATATGGAGCCATTAGAAATAATGTGTTAACTCTGAAGGATTTTGAGTTTCTCATTGCTCAAACTGTACACATTATTAATCGAAGACCAATTGCCTTTAAAGAAGAACTTAGAACATCCATTGGTGAAGCTCTTCCACAACCTATTACTCCAGAATTACTTTTAAAGGGTTATGATCTGAATTCTCTGAATATAATTCCAGAGTTACAGGAGGTAGATCCTGATCCTGACTGGTTTAAAGATGATCCATCACGTGTTATATTGATAATTATGGGAAATTAAGAAGGGTTCGTGAGAGACTGAAACAATTATATGAAAGTGAATTTCTGAGTACTCTCATTAAGCAGGCAACAAATAAAAAGAACAGATTCCAACCTGTAAAACATACAATTTTAAAGAAAGGGGATATTGTCATGATTAAAGAACCTATGTCTAAGCCACAATATTATCCAATGGGCATAGTTAAAGATGTTCAAATTAATGAAAGTGGTGAAGTTACTGGAGCAACCGTGATGAAAGGTTGTTCTAGGGAAGTAACTAAAAGGCATGCTTCGAATCTCATTCCAATTTTAAGTCCTATACTTTCAGAGGAGTCTGAAACTCCTCACAACAATCTTCAAAGTAAGGATGATATTCCTATAGTTAGGTCTCAAAGAGCCGCTGCTCTGGAGAGTCGTAAAAGGACTACAGACTTAATTTCTCAGGATCTTGTTTGATATTTTTTGAAACTGCATAGGTTTTTTTTTTTTTTTTAGATTTTGAGATTATTATCTTTGCTGTAGTTCCTAGTTTGTTGGTGGTGGTGTGCTTTGTTTATATTTCATTTATTTATGATCTTCAAATTTAAATAAAATTTGAATCCCCTCCTCCCAGTATGGAAAAATTTCCCTTTGGAAAATCTTTTCCATTTTATGTAATTCAAATTTAAATAAAATTTGAATCCCCTCCTGCCAGTATGGAAAAATTTCCCTTTGGAAAATCTTTTCCATTTTATGTAATAAGTACATAACACGTATTGTACATTTTTTAAGTCGTAATTTGCTTATATGGACCTTTTTTTTGTGGTAAAATTTGTTTTATGGTTTTTGTTATTAAGATCAATAAAATGTGGCGTGTAAATTAGAACATTTCAGATTTTAAACCTTTATTTGTTTTCCTTATACGTTACAAAAGCAAAATGACCTAAAAATTGTTTCCATATTCCCAAGTTTCGACTTCCTCCCAGAACAAGTGAATACTCCTTGAACACTCGTTTCAGAAGTTGAACTGTTCATCAACGTTCTTGGGAAAAGTAGTATTCTTCGAGTATTCTGCCAGTCTTCTTCCAACACTCAACCGTGAAAGTCTTCAAGCTCTCAACAGAGAGCCAGTCTTCTTCACTGAGCTCTCGACAGAGGAGCAGTATTCTCAAAATTTTCAACGTGAACAAAGTGTATTTCAGCGGAACTTTGGCAATTCTTGCCAAGCTTACTTTTATTGTTGGATAGATGAAGACTCCTCAAGAAATGAACCTTTAAAAGGTTTGCCGGATGGAATCATGCCTCTCTTACCATCTTGGAGTAGCAGGATCATGAATTTGTCATCTTTCACCAAGACAGCATTTCGTCTATGCCAGATGGGAAAAGTTACCAGGTGGGTCGGTTTTGTTGGTGTAACGTCTCACGCCCATGTAGCTTCCCATTATTTTCCTTCACGAAAATAGGTCTTCTCGCTACCCGTTAAAATAATAAATCCTTTGCATTGTCTAGAAATAATTTCATTTTATTATTCTTAATGACAAAACTATGTTGTTCAATGGTTCTCTTTTTGTTTTTTTTTTTGAGTAAGAGTAAGAGCCTGCTTCTATTTTTTCTAACCTCATAGTTAAGTCGTTAACAACTGTTTACCTTTTGATTATAGACGCATTGAGGTGTTAAATTGGGAAGATTAGCAAATGGGATTACATCCTACTTTAAGATAGGCCAATAGGTCTCTGAAGTTGCTCGTTTGCAAGTCGTCAGAATCTATCGACAGCAGCCATCATAAATTGCCATTTGTGTAATTCGTAAAGTGCTATTCTCTTTACCCTTAAATTTTAATGGTGGGGCAAGTTTTATTGTAAATAAATTATTAGATAAACTCTGATTTTTATTTAATCTCTAATGGTTATTTAAAATTTTAAGTCTTCCCTATAAATTTCAACACAGCTCTTATTTGGATCTGTTAAGGAAGACTTTATTTCTGATTAGCTTGGCTTCAGGTGCCAGAATCTCAGAGCTATCGGCTCTCGCTAGAGGTGATGATTTTGTTAACTTCCTCCCATCCAGAGAAGTCCTCCTTTCCCCTGATCCTAGATTTTTAGCTAAAAATGAAGACCCTCAAGACAGGTGGTCTCCTTGGAAGGGGGTGCCCCTTCCACAAGACCAGTCTTCATGCCCAGTTTATACCCTAAAGTCTTACCTTTTAAGAACTCCACAGTGTAAGTCGGGTCCTCTTTTTATCAGGGAGAAAGGTGGTACTCTATCGTTAAATGCAATAAGGCAACAAATTTTGTATTTCATTAAACAAGCTAACCCGGATTCAGTTCCTAAGGTTCATGATATTCGAGCAGTTGCTACTTCTATTAATTACTTTCATAATATGGATTTCTCAGAACTCTCCAAATATACGGGTTGGAAATCACCTCTAGTATTTAAACGCCACTATTTAAAATCACCAAGCCCTGAAGTTTTCTACAATAGCTGTGGGAAGTGTCATTTCCCCACCTTAATTAGTCATCATCCTTTATCCTTCCCCTAACCCCCCGCCCGCCTGCCTCATTTACTTCTCTGCTTTCCCTCCTGGTTGATCATGCCTCACTGCCTTGCTCCTCATATTGATATTATTATTGTCTCTGTTGATTGGAAACTGTAATTTGACATGTTGTGATTATGGATTATCTTTGGGGTACTGGGCAGTTTTTATTTTGCTCCATGTACCCCATTTATATATATATATTTTTCCCCATGTTGTATTTGTCTCTTGCGTGTGTAGCTATAAGGTTATATTTACTCTTTAGTCTAAGTATTTTTTGAATGTACATTGTACCATTGTAGTCTTAAGTATTTTTGGGTTTTTTCCTTGCCATGCTGTTGGCTATGTCAACTTCTACTGTAATATTAAGAATTTTTACTGTACTTTTTCGATTTAATATTCAATTTTTCATGTGAGAGATATCCTTATTAAAACCATTTTCATACCTTGTGTTTTTCTTCAGGTTACCTTGTTTCCTCGTAGTTAGCAGTCTTGGCATGATTTCTATCACTATTTCATCATATTGACACGGGGCTGACTCAGAAAAGGGATTTTGACAAAGGAAAATCTATTTCTGAGTCCAGTCCCGTGTCAGCCGGTGAAATTCCATTATAGCACGAATTTCTAGGTATAATATGCTAGATATACCAGAGAAAAAGAGCTTTCAGGAAAGCTGGGTTACTACCCCAGATCGAGCGTCTTTCTAGGGAAGACGTCGGTATAACGTAAGGGTGAGTGAAAGATCACTACCACGGAGTCTTACTCGAAAGATCTCTCCCTATCAAAACCCCCAGAACAGAGCGGTGAGCCGTTACAGCCCCTACACCCAAACACCCGCCAGCTCGGCGACACCAGCGCCACCTACCTCATTCCATTTTCTAGCACGTGATAGCTACCTTTTCCTTTTGTGTGCTCGTGCCTTTTTTGGATTTATTTTCATCTTTCGCCATGTCATCGAGCAGCTTTACCATCTCCAAGTTAAGTACCATCTTATTGTGGGGTTTTGTTCTATATTTTGGCTGTTATGGTCTCGTCTTTTCATAAATATTGAGATCTTATTATGACGCCACGGCGTCCTCCGCCAGCCATGTCGACCGCGAGGCGACCCCATCAGTTCTTTTCTGTTGGGGTTGTCTCCTTGTCGTTATAGATGTTATTTTTTGCCCCATGGTTCTCCTCCTGGCGGGTTCCCTGCGGTGGCCTTTTTTCGAAATTTACATATTATTGGCCTGTCGGCCTTTGTGAGGGTGATGCCCCGTCCAGGTACCCCAGGTTGGGTTCCTTATTATTTTTAGTCTGTATTAGGCTAATTATTTTATTCTTGGCGATGGTGCTCTCTTTTTATTTTATTTTATTCATTGTTTACCTCCTCGTGGTGGCGGCAGCCTCAGATCTAACCGCTTCCCCGAGGTAGGCTACGCACCCTATTGAGCACATTTTTGTTTCTATGTTTATGTGTGATGGTTATTTAGTGGAGTAGGCTTGTTTTGCTTCCATCCCCTTGCCCTCGGCGTGGAGATCCATCAGGTTGAGGGAGTTTTGGTTGCTGTTTCCTCCAGGGTCGTTTTTTGGTGGGCAGAGTGAGCCCCTTAGTTCTCTTCCTTCCTTTGGGGGAATAGAGTTCTTTGGATGTGTCTCCTCTAGGCTAGTCGCCTTCTTGCCCCCTCTTCTCGATCCCGGTTGGTTCTCGGCACAAAATTTCTCTCCCTGTTTGCTTCCTCCTCCCCTCCGCACTCCTTCCATTTTCCTAGCCTATACTAGGTTAGGTCCCTATTAGGCTTCGCCTAGGCAGGAGTCGGGCATCGAGGCTTGGTCGCTTCCCTCCCTTAGTAGTAGGCCACCCTCCTAAGTTTCATTATTCTTGGAGTGGTGTATGTGTGCAGTTGAGCGGGTGATATATTTCCCCCTGTCTCCTGTTCTCTTTCTTCGTAGCCTACCACTCTCCCCTACTCCACCCCCTCCCCCCCCCCTCCAGCCTTGCTCTACTCGTGCGGGTGACGCTAGATGGCGTTTTCTCCAGTTCAGGGACCTCCATTTGGTAGAGGGATTCGCTCCCTCCTCCCATACAGTCCCTAGCATCGCTGTGTTGGTGTTGGTGGTGGTTTACTGTAGCTCGAACGTGTTCGAACACTCTATCCCACACTTCTTTCTCCCCGTCGGGTTACTTGGCTGGGTTATTATACTTGCTCCGGCTTATGTTATGTATATACGAGCATCTTGCCCACCTTGTTTCTCTGGCGGGGAAGTAAGTGAGGAAGGGATTCATATAATTATATAAGGGGAGCGGATCCCTCCGGTCTCCGGAGCATTTGCCCTTTGTACCATCACTTGTTTAATGTTATTGTTTATGAATATACATATTTAGATAAGTGTGTTTATCTAACGGAGTACTCTCCTCATTTATATATATACGTGAGTCCGGTTCTACACCCGGGGGTTCCGCCGTTATTTTTACTGGCAACCCTTGCGGTGAGTTCTTGTTGTCTCATTCCTTTCATTCCCCGGAGTATTCCGGGGTCTGGAAGCTTTTACCTTCCACTCTGTGTATTTTAGAGCTTATTGGCCTAGTTTATGATAAGGGATTTCTTCTCCACCGGAGTATTCCGGTTGTAGTCGAAATTCCCGGCCTTGCCGGCTTTAGATTGCTTGGAGTGGTAGGTTCATGTACTTTTTCCACTTACAGACTGTTCGCTGTGAGGAGCCGGGGTGTACCGCTTCACTACAACAACCTTACAGTCACGTAGTGTGCCGGACCCACGCTGGTTGTGTGGTCCGGCTCGACGATCTGGTAGTCTGGCACCCTGATGGTTGTGAGGTTTGCTTCGCCTTGTGCGCAACCGTCCAGGATGAGTCGGTAAGTGACAGTCTTCCTCCGTTTTACGCTCCTCATATTGAATATTGTTTACGTGGTTCCCGGACTGTTTTTTCGTTCTTGGCTAATTGCTGGTTTTCTTACAGGCGGACAAGTCCTCCAAGAAGTCTGCCTTGAATCCCTCCGGGCCTGGGTGGCTGGGTTTGGTAGGAATGTTCCGTCGGGAAGCCCTATGTCCTCGACGCCGGTTGAGGGACCTGCTTCTACCCGGCGCACGGGTGGCGGCCGCAGTGCCAAAAGATCTTGCCACCCCATCATCCAGCAGATCCAGGATGCGACCCAGCCACCCCAAGTGGATATCCTCTACGCCGAGGTTTCGAGGACGCCGCTTTTGGACTTAGACCTGGAACCTATGAATACCGAACAGGACCAGGTGGTAAGTAGGAGGTAGGTGAGGTTGTTGGGCGGGCCCTTTTTGACTCCCCAGCTTCTTCCATTTCTTCCTTTACAGGTTTTGTGAAGTCTTCCTCCTTGGGTGATAGAGCTCCATCAGCTATCCCCAAGTTGAAGTTGAAGACTTCATGGAAGGCGAAGGGCTATAAGTCCTCGTCCTCCAAGAAAGCATCGCCTTTCCCCCCGTCGAAGGCTAAGGTCTCAGCACCTGTAGCCTCCGGGAGCAAGTCTGGTTCCTCCGGCAAAGGCGCAAGTAAGAGGGCAGCAAAACCAAGCCCTCCTCGCCAGCCTGCCTTTGACGCAGAGGCCTTCGCGAACCAGCTATTTAAAAGGTTCACGGAGGATATTGACACAAAATTCAACAAGATCTCCGAAAAGCTGGCCAGTCATGACAATATACTGGCAGGAATGGCTCGCCCACCCCCAGCCGAACCCCAGTATGTCATCCCCGACACAGCGGACCTCCCGCCTTTCGATGTCGGTAACCCTTGGCGTTTCGCCCTCCGGGCCATCCAACATGATGGCAAACTTACAGTTGAAGGTCTTGGCACGAGACGGTTGGAGGAATTAGAATTCTTCCCCGCCGATCTCTTGCCCCCCTACCCAGGCTTCGTAAGATTAACAGAGGAAGCATGGGTACGTTCTGATAAGGTTCCTAGGGAGACTGTCATCGTCCCTAGGGACCAAGCTCAGTCGGCTCTCCTGCGCACTCTGACGGAGTGGCAGGCAGACAACACAAAGTTGACTCCTTTCAAGGGCAACTTCACCATGTTTGCCCTGGGAGACAACTTACCCACCCCTGTTTGAACAAAGTCGCTCTGGCTACGGCCCGAGCGTGCTTTGAAAGGTAATCCATTACCGCAGCTGAGGGAACAGACCCCACTTCCCTGGTATTCCCGGAAGTGACGAGTTCTGGATGGATGCTCCATCCACTTTCACTGTTGGGAAGTTGGACCCCTTTTGTGCTTCCTCACAGTTCAGTGAACAGCTCCCCAAGCTGCCGGAATCTTTGCTAAAGGCGGAGTTTGATGCCCGGACTAAGCTAGACCGGTCCCTGAACTCCGTCTGCCTTACGGAAGCCACTGCCGTCTCCTGCGCGGACGAGCCATTTTTTCAAGTCTTGGCTAAGTCCCTGCTAGCTGGATTTCAGTCTGACCTTTTCGAATTCATCATGGCCAGACTGGAATGCAGAAAATTCATTTTTGCTGATGCCACTATCCGTCACGAGCCTAACAAGCTCGTAAAGAGAGCTCGATCTGGGGCCTAACCTCTTCCCAGAAGAAGAGGTTACGAATGTTATGGCTGAGGCTACAAGGGCCAACCAGAGTCTGTGCTCTCGCTGGGGCATTTCTGCCTACAAGCGCCAAGACCCCAGAATCTGGCGGCCCCCAGACGAGAGGAGGCAAACGTTTCAGGAGGCATAAGAGGCCCCACCATCAGGCGGTAGTTCAAGCCGTCCCGGTCTCGGCAGTGGCACAGCCCTCCACCTCAAAGGCTCACCCCCAATATGTGCTGGTCCAACCAGCTCATTCCCTTGCTGCGCCCTCGTATGTTGCTTCGCCAGCATACAACCCAACCTATGAGGGCCGTGGATACTTTCACGGCCTTAACAGGATCGCAAAGGGGAAGAGGCAGGGCCCCTCATAGAGGAAAAGCCAACACCACTCCAAGAGGAAAACCTGGACGTGGTAGAGGAACAAACCCGCTCCCTCCCACTGAGAGAACACAGGTAGGTGGTCGCCTGTATTGGTTCAGGGACCAATGGACCTTCAGCCCTTGGGCACACAGCATTGTGTCCAAAGGTCTAGGATGGAGCTGGATCAAGGACCCTCCTCCTCTAACCAGGTTTTACCAGCCACCCTCATCAATCCTACAGGATTACGTGGCAGAATTGCTCAACAAACAAGCAATAAAGAAAGTAAGGCACCTAAAGTTTCAAGGCAGGTTATTCACTGTTCCCAAAAAGACTCCGATCAGCAAAGAGTGATCCTGGATCTGTCATGTCTAAATCTCTACATAAATGCGCGACAAATTTCGCATGCTTACGGTAGCTCAGGTACGGACTCTACTTCCGCGTGGAGCCGTCACCACCTCTATCGATCTTTCAGACGCTTATTATCACGTCCCGATTGCGCGGAACTTCTCTCAGTTCCTCGGTTTCAGACTCGGGAATCAAGCCTACTCCTTCAGGGTCATGCCCTTCGGTCTAAACATTGCGCCCAGGGTATTCACCAAGCTGGGGGACACGGTAGTTCAACAACTCCGGTCCTGAGGGATATCCCTAGCAGCGTACCTAGACGATTGGATAATTTGGGCACCAACAGTTCTGGAGCGTCAGAAGGCTACGTCCATGGTCATCAACTTCCTGGAGTCGTTAGGTTTTCAACTGAACAGAGAGAAGTCCCGCCTGACTCCGGAGTCCCGGTTTCAGTGGCTGGGTCTCCAGTGGGATCTGTCCTCTCACACGTTATCTCTCCCGCCTCCCAAGAGGAAAGAGATAGCATCTCTCACCAGGAAATTTCTCAAAAATCAATCAGCATCCTGCCGATCCCAAGAAAGAGTCCTTGGGTCTCTTCAATTTGCCTCAGTGACGGACCTGCTCTTAAAAGCGAAACTAAAAGACATAAACAGAGTGTGGCGGAGTCGAGCCAATGTCAAGCTCAGAGACAAGGTCTCCTCTATTCCTCGAATCTTAAAAACAAGACTGCGGCCTTGGGCCACAGTCAGAGGCCTGTCCAAGTCAGTTCCGCTTCAATTTCCCCCTCCGGCACTAGTTGTTCACACAGACGCTTCCCTAAGCGGCTGGGGGGGATATTCACCAAAACAAAAAGTACAAGGAACGTGGTCCACAATGTTTCAGCAGTTCCATATAAACACCCTGGAAGCTATGGCGGTCTTTCTAACTCTAAAGAAAATCTGCCCCCCCAACCGGATTCATATCAGGCTGGTATTGACAGCACAGTGGTAGTTCATTGCATCAACAGGGCGGCTCCAAATCAGGTCGAGTAAACCAAGTAATGGTTGCTATCTTCTCCCTGGCGAACAAGCACGGCTGGCACCTGTCAGCCACCCACCTAGCGGGGGTACGGAACGTGGTGGCGGATTCCCTGTCCAGGGCTACTCCGTTGGAGACGGAGTGGTCCCTGGACGGGGAGTCTTTCAAATGGATTTGCCGCCGGGTTCCGGGTCTCCAAGTGGATCTGTTCGCGACGGAGAGCAACTTCAAGCTCCCCTGTTATGTGGCCCCGAACCTGGACCCTCAGGCGTACGCCACGGACGCAATGACAGTAGATTGGAACAATTGGGAGAAAATTTATCTGTTCCCTCCAATAAATTTACTGCTGAAAGTATTACACAAACTCAGGACATTCAAAGGTCAACCAGCCCTAGTAGCCCCCTATTGGCCGAAGAGCAATTGGTTCCCTCTTCTTCAGGAACTGGGATTGCGGAGTCTTCGGATTCCCAAGCCCATACTGACCCAGACAGTACAAACCAAGACTGTGTCAGCTTCCTCAAGAATTCAGAATGCCCTAGTTTTATGGACTTTATAAAATTCGCAGCCCAAAAAGGAGCAAACATTGACCCTGTCAACACTCTGTTTCTAGAATCAGATAAAAGAGATTCTACTCTTAGACAGTATGACTCAGCAGTCAAAAAGTTAGCCTCCTTCCTGAAAGCATCTGAAGCCAAAATCATGACGACTAATTTAGGAGTTTCCTTCTTTAGGTCACTGTTTGAGAAAGGCCTTGCTCCGGCCACTATTACCACAGCCAAGTCAGCCCTGAAGAAAGTATTTCTATACGGCTTTAAAATCGACCTTACAGATTCCTATTTTTCATCTATCCCCAGAGCATGCGCTCGTCTGAGACCCGTATCACGCCCACATTCCTGTTACGTGGTTTCTCAATGACGTCCTTAAGTTAGCATCAGAGATGGACAACTTTCAATGCTCTTATCAGGATCTGTTAAGGAAGACTTTATTTCTGATTAGCTTGGCTTCAGGTGCTAGAATCTCAGAGCTATCGGCTCTCACTAGAGGTGATAATTTTGTGAACTTCCTCCCGTCCGGAGAGGTCCTCCTTTCCCCTGACCCTAGATTCTTAGCCAAAAACGAAGACCCACAAGACAGATGGTCTCCTTGGAAGGTGGTGCCCTTCCACAAGACCAGTCTTTATGTCCAGTTTATACACTTAAATCTTACCTTTTAAGAACTCCACAGAGTAAGTCGGGTCCTCTTTTTATCAGGGAGAAAGGTGGTACTCTTTCACTGAATGCTATAAGACAACAAATTCTGTATTTTATTAAACAGGCCAACCCAGATTCAGTTCCTAAGGTTCATGATATTCGAGCAGTTGCTACTTCCATTAATTACTTTCATAATATGGACTTCTCAGAACTATCTAAATACACGGGTTGAAATCACCTCTAGTGTTTAAACGCCACTATTTAAAATTGCTCAAGCCCTGAAATTTTCTACAATAGCTGTGGGAAGTGTCATCTCCCCACCTTAACTAATCATATCCTTATCCTCCCTTTCCCCCACCCCCTGCCTCATTTACTTCTCTGCTTATCCTCCTGGTTGATCATGCCTCACTGCCTGGCTCCTCATATTGATGTATCTTGTCTCTGCTGAGTGGAAACTGTAATCTGACATGTTATGATTGTATTTTCTTGTGGGGTACTGGGCGGTTTTTATTTTGCTCCATGTACCCCAGATATATGTATATGTACTGTATATTTTATTTCCCATTTGATTGTCTCTTACGTGTTTAGCTTAAGTTTACGTGTGTAGCTTTAAGATTGTATATGCCATTTAACCTATGCAAATTTCATATGTCGTTATGCTTTAGTAGTATTAAGTATTTTTGGGGCCTCTTCCCCGTCGTGCCGGGGACTTCCCCACTTTTTCATAATATTAAGTCTTTGATGTGCCTTAGGTTTAGTGTTCTTGCTACATGTAAGAGATTCCCTGATTAAAACTATTTTCGTAATTTATGTTTTTTTCTTCAGATTACCTTGTTTCCTCGTAGTTTGCAGCCTTGGCATGATTCTCTATCACTATTTCACCGGCTGACACGGGACTGGACTCAGAAAAGGGATTTTGACAAAGGAAAAATCTATTTCTGAGGAAGGTCCCGTGTCACCCGGTGACCCTCCCTGACTCACATATTGCTCCCCTACTTGCACATGCCAAGTCTGGGGTTAGTGCTAGCATGGAATGAGGTAGGTGGCGCTGGTGTCGCCGAGCTGGCGGGTGTTTGGGTGTAGGGGCTGTAACGGCTCACCGCTCTGTTCTGGGGGTTTTGATAGGGAGAGATCTTTCGAGTAAGACTCCGTGGTAGTGATCTTTCACTCACCCTTCGTTATACCGACGTCTTCCCTAGAGAAGACGCTCGATCTGGGGGTAGTAACCCCAGCTTTCCTGAAAGCTCTTTTTCTCTGGTATATCTAGCATATTATACCTAGAAATTCGTGCTATAATGGAATTTCACCGGCTGACACGGGACCTGGACTCAGAAATAGATTTTTCCTTTGTCAAAATCCCTTTTTCTGAGGAAGGCCCCGTGTCAAATGTGTGACCCTCCTAGAAGTACCTTCTGCCCCGCTACTTGCACATGCCAAGCCTGGGGTGGTGCTAGCCTGGAATGAGGTAGGTGGCGCTGGTGTCGCCGGCCTGGCTTATTTCGGTGTGTGGGAGCTGTAACATTGGCTCACCGCTCTCTTCTGGGGTTTTAACATGGGGATATCTTTCGAGTGTGACTCCGTGGTTGTGATCCTTTCACTCACCCTTGGTTATACCGACGTCTTCCTTGGAGAAGATTTCGATCTGGGGGTAGTAACCCCAGCATTCCTGAAAGCTCTTTTTCTCTGGTATATCTAGCATTTTATACCTAGAAATTGTGCATGAATGGAATTTCACCGGTGACACGGGCCTTTCTCAGAAATAGATTTTTCCTTTGTCAAAATCCCTTATTTCTCTGTATGTCATTACCTGTACAGTATATAATTTTAAATTGATTGAATTTTACCTGTACTGTACTACCTTCTACGAACATTATGTACATGTTTTCGATATTTTATGGAATTGTATCTTTGTTATGACTGTGACGCATGACGTTTTGCCTAGTGACACAAAGAAAATGGCTTTTGCTCTAAATGAAAAAGAAAACGGCATCCCATGAATTACGAGTAACATTAGTATATGTACACACCTACTGTAAATGCGCGATTATGAAACTGTGCAGTACTCAATTTTTATGTCAACCATTTCTGTATTTCTTTTTTAAGGGTAATAAGCTAAATTTTAAATAAAATTACACTAACTTTAGTTCATTTAAAAGTTAGCTTAATATTTTGGGAGCATGATTGGGGTCATATTTAGTACTTAAACTCTGGAAATAAACATTTATTAGCATTTTTAAAGACCATGCCAAACTTACGCGAAAATTCACCTTGCACGAGGGGCTCCGGAACCTAACCTCGCGTAAGTTCAAGGTATGACTATATATATATTTCTGAGTTCGTCCCTGTGTCACCCGGTGAAATTCCTTTCTTGCACAAATTTCTAGGTATAAATATTGCTAAATATACCAGAGAAAAAGCTATCAGGAATGCTGGGGTTACTACCCCCAGATCGAGCGCCTTTTTATACCAAGAAGGCGTCGGCATGGATAAGGGTGAGTGAAGAAATCACAACCACAGAACCACACTCGAAAGACATCCCAATGGCAAAATCCCTCGGAAGAGCGGAGAGCCGTACCAGCTCCCACACTCACCCGCCCGCCAAGCAGCGACCCCAGCGCCATCTGAACACATTCCATTTCTAGCACGTGATCGTTGTTGCTTAAATTTTTGGTGCTTGTGCATTTTGGCTAATTTTTCGCCTTTCCCAGCATGTCGTCGAGCAGCTTTACTGTATCCAAGTTAAGTACCATCTTATTGTGGGGTTTTTATGATAAGTTTGGCGGTTTCAGCCCATATTTATTATTTATACGTGGTTCTGTTATGACCTATTACTGGCGTCCCCTAGTCAGCCATGTCGATCGCGAGGCACGCATTTATCCAGCTTGTTCTGTTTGGGCTTTCTCTTTGTCGATTACATTGCTTATCGTTATTTCCCCTAGGATTCATCCTGGTGGCGTTTCCTAGGTTGGGTTTTTTCGGTGTTTCTCTAACGATAATTTTGTTGAACCGCATCATTGGGGTTCCTACATTTGGGTTCCTGTCATCTTCCCGCTTAGGTAACTCCCCAGGATGTTTCCCCTTGGACAGTTATAGCTTTATAATTACATGTATTATAATTATTATTTTGCTTGCGCTTGACATCATGTTTTCAACTGCTTAGAATTATTAATTGTTACCATGGGGGCGTCAGGTACAGTTTTACTGTTTACTTCTTGTCGCTTCTCTCGGTTAGGCTACGCGCCTAGCACAACATAAGATTATTTTATTGTTTAATGTATATATGATGGTGATTTATTATTATTCTGGTTAACTTCCCTTGTGTGGGGTTTCCCTATATCCTGCCTAGTGTATGTTAGGCTTTTATTTTGCGCCTTTTGGCCTCCTGCTCTCCCTTTCACCCTGGGTTAGGTTAGGCGAGCGGAGGGGATCAGCAGGTAGAGGGAGTTTCTGTTGTTGTTCCATCCACTGACCGTTGTTTAGGTTGTGGAGTGAGACCCCATTGTCCTTTCCCTTCTTTACGGAGGGGTAGAGGTTTTTTCTGTGGGTGTGTCTCCTCCATGCTTTTATAGCATTCCCTTTCTTTCGGCTCTGGTTGGTCTTCGGCACAGGAATTTCTCTCCCTGTTGTTTCCTCATCCCTCCCTTTCCTTCTCCCCTTTTTATTTCATAGGCTACGTCTATGTGTGGGGTGAGAGCATAGAGGCCTTAGGTCGCTATTCCTTTCCCTTTCCTTCGGGGTAGGCCATGATCTCTCCAAGCTGGTATTATTTACCTAGCGTGGTTGTGTTTATAGTTGAGCAGGTGAAGGCATCTTCCCCAGTCTCCTGTTTTCCTCTGCTCTGGCCTACTCCCTTCCTTACCCCACCAACCCCCTCCCTTCCTACCCTGGTCTACCCTGGGTCCAGCTCTTTGTCATCTTTCTCGGGTGACATCGGTGTCCGACGACCACCCCGAGTTGTTGGATCTTCCCTGGTGGAGGGATTCGCTCCCTCCCAGGGCTGGTCCCAGATGGCATTTTTCTTGGCTCAGTGTCTCGTTAACTCGCTCTCCTAGGATCGAGCAGGTTTTCGAACATTCTCAGGGTTACTTTTTTCTAAGCCTTGTCCCGCGTTCGCTCCGGCGTTGGGGATGCTCTAGTTGGGTTGACTGGCGCTTACACCTGCCCTTGTGGATCTGTGGTGGTTTGTAGCCTCACCCTTCTATTGTTCTCTAGCGGTAGAGGCTTGGGATCCCCGGAGGGGGTGGTGCCGGACTCCGGGGAATGCTGATTTTTATGTCATTGTTAACCAATTATGTTACCATCCTCTGTATTTTTATATATATGCATTTATTTTGTTCCCAGCGGCTCATCCCGCCGTCGGATATATATTTGTTTTCTTGTTATTGTTATCAGAGTCCGGTGATCCTACCCTTGGGTTCCGCCGTTTTATTCCCGGCATCCCTTGTGGTAAGGGTCCTGTTGACTCGGCTCTCTCGTTCCGCCGGAGTATTCCGGCAGTCGAGGGGCTTCTTGCTTACCTTAAATTTAAGTTACTTTTTCTGGTAGGCCCGTCTCTGACGGGGTTTTTCATTCCGCCGGAGTGCTCCGGTAGTACAGTTTGAAAATACCTGTGCCTGCTTAGTTTAAGTTTCTTAGAGTGGTAGGTTCATATACTGTTCACACTTACAGACTGTTCGTTGTGAGGAGCCCGGATGTACCGCCACCCTCCACCAACTCTACGGGCATGTGGTGTGTCGGACCCACGCTGGCTGTGCGGTCCGGCTTGATGACCTGATCGTCTGGCATCCGGACGGCTGTGAGGTTTGCTTCGCGCTCTGTGGATGCATCCAGGACGAGTCGGTGAGCTGCTTACTTTCGTTCTTCACGTTAGTTACAGTTTGCTATGTTGTCATATCTTGTGTTCTAGCGCTTATATATTTTACAGTATATTAGCCCTTCCTTGATTCCCTGCTCCCTTTCAGGCCGACGAGTCCTCCAAGAAGGAGGCCCTAGAGTCTCTCCGCGCCTGGGTGGCTGGGTTCGGGAGGAATGTTCCGTCGGGGAAGCCCTACGTCCTCGACGGGAAGCTGAGGGACTTGCTCTACCCCGGCGCCCAGATCGCTGCGGCCGTACCAGCTGATGTGGCCGCACCCATCATCGAGCAGATCCAGGTCGTGACCCAGCCACTACAAGAGGACCCCCTTTACGCGGAGGTTTCGGAGGACATCGCCGCTCTGGATTTGGACCTGGAGCCCATGAATACCGAGCAGGACCAGGAGGTAGGTAGAGGTAAGTGAGGCAGTGGGGGCGGGCGCCCTTTTTGATTCCCCTTCATCCTCTGTATCTTCTTTTCAGGGCTTCGCTAAATCTTCTATCTTGAGGGACAGGGCTCAGTCTACTGTCCCCAAGTTGAAGAAGTCGTGGAAGGCGAAGGGCTTCAAGTCCTCGTCTTCCCGCAAGACATCCCCTTTCCCCCTGTCGAAGCCAAAGGTTGCTGAACCTGTGGCCTCTGGGAGCAGACCAGGTACCTCGGGCAAAGGAGCGAGTAAGAGGGTGGCCAGGCCCAGCCCTCCTCGCCAGCCTGCCTTTGACCCTGAGGCGTTTGCTGGGATGTTGTTAGAGAGGTTCTCTACAGAGGTAGAGGCCAAACTTTCTAAGAAAGTTGCGGAGAGGCTTCAGAGTCAGGAGACTCTTCTTGCTGATATGGCACGCTCCGGTGGGGCCGGACCACACTATTAGATCCCTGACACTGCTACCCTCCCTCCTTTTGATGTAGGGAACCCATGGCGTTTTGCTCTTCGTGCTATCCGGCATGAAGACACCTTGACCATTGAAGGTCTAGGTACCAGGCGTCTAGAGGAACTGGAGTTCTTCCCAGCTGATCTCTTGCCCCCCTACCCAGGCTTCGTTAGGCTGATGGAGGAAGCCTGGGTACGCTCAGACAAGGTCCCTAAGGAGACGGTGATCTTCCCTAGGGATCAGGCGCAATCTGCTCTCTTGCGCACCTTTTCCGAGTGGCGGGCGGAGAACACGGTTGACCCCCCCTTCAAGGGCAACTTCACTATGTTTTTCTCTCGGGATAAGCTGCCCACTCCCTGCCTGAACAAGGTTGCTATCGCAACCGCTCAGGCTTGCTTGGATGGCAAACCCTTGCCTCAGCTTTGAGAATCAGATCCCACGTCTCTGATCTTCCCAGGGGGGTGACGAGTTCTGAAAGACGCTCCGTCCACATTTACTGTCGGTAAATTGGACGTAGATTGCGCGTCAAACCAGTTCAGCGAGCAGCTTCCTAAGCTTCCGGAAGCTCTCCTGAAGGCTGAGTTCGAGGCACAGTGTCGGTTGAGCCGGTCTTTGAACTCGCTGTGCCTGTCAGAAGCGAACCGCCTCCTTTGCAGAGGAGCCATTGTTTCAGGTTCTGACTAAATCCCTGTTAGCAAGGTTCCAGTCGGACCTGTACGATTTTCATGGTGGCAAAGATGAACTGCCGTAAGTTCATCTTTGCTGATGCCACCATTCATCATGAGCCTAACAGACTCATGAAGAGTTCTTTCTGGGGAGACAATCTTTTCCCAGAAGATGAAGTCTCCAGTGTCCTGGGCGAAGCAACCAGGGCTAACCAGAGTCTGTGCTCCCGGTGGGGTATCTCCGCCTTTAAGCAGAAGACCCCTGAGTCTAGCGGTTCCCAGAATAGGCCTGGGAAACGTTATAGAAAGCACAGGAGACCACAACACCAGACGGTTGTTCAGGCAGTTCCGGTCTCGACGGTGAGCCAACCGTCCGCCTCCAAGGCTCAACCCCAACAGTATGTGCTGGTTCAACCAGCCCAATCCCTTGCTGCGCCTACGCACGTCTCCCCTCACCGGGTATAACCCTACCTATGAAGGCCGTGGGGTCTTTCACGGCCTTAATAGGAGCGCAAGGGGGGTAGAGGTCGAGCCCCCTACAGAGGCAGGGCTGGATCTGTCTCACGGGTGAAAAGTGGCCGCGGTAGAGGAAACAAACCTGCTTCCTCCCACTGAGACCAGTCAGGTAGGTGGACGCCTATACTGGTTCAGAGACCAGTGGTCCTTCAGTCCTTGGGCACACAGCATTGTGTCCAAAGGCCTGGGTTGGAGCTGGATCAGTGACCCTCCTCCCCTGACCAGGTTTTATCAGCCCTCCTCCAAAGCCCTACAGGACTTTTGTGACGGAGCTTCTCAACAAGAGAGCAATAAAGAAAGTGAGGCACCTCAAATTTCAAGGCAGGCTGTTCACTGTCCCCAAGAAAGATTCCGGCCAGCAAAGAGTGATTCTAGATCTGTCGCGTCTAAATCTTTACATACAATGCGACAAATTTCGCATGATGCTTACAGTTGCTCAAGTCACGGACTCTACTGCCGCGTGGAGCCATCACCACCTCTATCAATCTTTCAGACGCTTATTATCACGTCCCGGTTTGCGGAACTTCTCTCCCTTCCTGGGTTTCAGACTAGAGAAACAGGCCTACTCCTTCAGGGTCATGCCTTTCGGGCTCAATATAGCCCCCAGGATATTCACGAAGCTGGCAGAAACAGTTGTTCAGCAGCTACGGTCCTGGGGGATCTCCCTAGCAGCATACCTGGACGATTGGATAATCTGGGCCCCAACCGTACAGGAGTGCCGGAAGGCTACAGCCATAGTGATTGAGTTCCTGGAGTCATTAGGCTTTCAATTGAACAGGGAGAAGCCCCGCCTGACTCCGGAGTCTCGGTTTCAGTGGCTGGGTCTCCAGTGGGACCTAACCTCGTACAGGCTATCCCTCCCGCCAGCCAAGCGGAGGGAGATAGCCGCCGCTACCAGAAAATTTCTGAAGGGCAAAGCAGCATCCCACCGGTCTCAAGAGAGGATTCTCGGCTCTCTTCAGTTTGCTTCAGTGACAGACCTGCTCTTGAAAGCAAGACTAAAAGACATAAACAGAGTGTGGCGGAGACGAGCCAATGTCAGGCTCAGAGACAGAGTCTCTTCAATCCCGCAAATCTTGAAGACAAGGCTTCGACCATGGTCCACAGTCAAAGGCCTTTCGAAGTCTGTCCCCCTTCAATTTCCCCCCCCACCTCTGGTAATCCACACAGACGCTTCATTAAGCGGCTGGGGAGGGTACTCACCAAAACAAAAAGTACAAGGGACATGGTCTATAATGTTTTGACAGTTCCATATGAACACCTTGGGAGCTATGGCAGTGTTTCTAACTCTGAAGAAACTTTGCCCCGCCGGCCAGATTCACATCAGGCTGGTGTTAGACAGCGCCGTGGTGGTTCATTGCATAAACAGGGGCGGCTCCAAATCGAGTCGCGTAAATCAGGTGATGTTAGCTATCTTCTCCCTGGCGAACAAGCACGGCTGGCATCTGTCAGCCACCCACCTAGCGGGGGTGTGGAACGTGGTGGCGGATTCTCTGTCCAGAACTACTCCGTTGGAGACAGAGTGGTCTCTGGACGGGGAATCGTTCAATTGGATCTGCCGCCGGGTTCCGGGACTCCAAGTGGATCTGTTCGCCACGGAGAGCAATCACAAGCTTCCCTGTTATGTGGCTCCCAATCTGGACCCCCATGCCTACGCCACGGACGCAATGACCATAGATTGGAACAATTGGGAGAGGATCTACTTGTTTCCCCCAATAAACATGTTGTTGAAAGTACTGCACAAACTCAGGTCATTCAAGGGCCAACTAGCCCTGGTAGCCCCCTATTGGCCGAAGAGCAACTGGTTCCCTCTGCTTCTGGAGCTCAAGTTGCGGTGTCTTCAGATACCCAAACCCAGACTGACCCAAGTAGTACAAACCAAGACTGTGTCAGCTTCCTTAAAAATTCAGAATGCCCTGGTTTTATGGACTTTATTAAATTTGCTGCTAAAAAGGGAGCAAACATTGACCCCGTTAACACTCTGTTTCTAGAATCCGATAAGAGAGATTCTACTCTCAGGCAATATGATTCAGCAGTCAAAAAATTAGCATCTTTTTTGAAGGCATCTGAAGCTCAGACTATGACTACTAACCTAGCGGTTACCTTCTTTACATCATTGTTTGAAAAAGGCCTAGCTCCGGCCACTATTACTACAGCTAAATCAGCCTTGAAGAAGGTATTTTTGTATGGTTTTAAGATTGACCTTACAGATTCATACTTTTCCTCCATCCCTAGAGCATGCGCCCGTTTGAGGCCAGTAACACGCCCACATTCTGTTACCTGGTTCCTGAACGATGTTCTAAAATTAGCCTCTGATATTGATAACTCAAAATGCTCTTATCTGGATCTGTTAAGGAAGACCTTGTTTCTGATTAGCTTAGCTTCAGGTGCCAGAATCTGAGAGCTATCTGCTCTCTTTAGGTGATGATCACATTGATTTCCTCCCGTCGGGAGAAGTTCTCCTTTCCCCTGATCATAGGTTCCTAGCGAAAAATGAAGACCCTCAGGACAGGTGGTCCCCCTGGAAGGTGGTGCCTCTTCCACAGGACCGGTCCTTATGCCCAGTCTTTACCTTAAAGGCTTACTTACAAAGAACTCCTCAGTGTATGTCAGGTCCTCTCTTTATCAGGGAAAAAGGTGGAACTCTTTCTTTGAATGCTATAAGACAGCAAATTCTTTATTTCATTAAACAGGCCAACCCAGATTCAGTTCCTAAGGTTCATGATATCCGTGCGGTAGCTACCTCTACTAATTATTTTCATAATATGGATTTTGCTGAACTTACCAAGTATACGGGATGGAAATCACCTCTAGTGTTTAAACGCCACTATCTAAAATCACTCGAAGCTCTGAAATTCTCTACAGTGGCTGTGGGGAGTGTCATCCCCCCACCTTAATTATCCTTAACCCTTATCCTTTCCCCCGCCCCCTGCCTCATTTATTTCCCTGCCTGTTCTCCTGGATCAATCATGCCTCACTGCCTTGCTCCTCATAATTGATACTAGTATTGCCAATACTATTGTTTGTCTTGGTGATTGTGTTTTGTTATGCTGTGTATTTAGATTATGCCTAGAGGTACTTGTGTTATTTTATTTTATGCTTCGTGTACCTCACTTTTTTGATATTGTATAAGGTATATTGTGTATTTCTCTTATGTATAGTTTATATTTACCTGTCTATGGCATTGTATTGTTGGGTGTTTTTGTTCCACCCGTACTTACCTGTGATTTGATTCTCTTTGCTTTGCTGAGATATCATATTAAATCTATTTTTTCATAGCATGTGTTTTTGTTCATGATCAGCTTTTGTTTATTTTGTATCTTGGCAGTCTTGGCATGATTCTCCGTTACTATTTCACCGGGTGACACAGGGATGAACTCAGAAAAGGGATTTTGACAAAGGAAAAATCTATTTCTGAGGGAGGCCCTGTGTCACCCGGTGACCCTCCCAGTATCTGGTTTCCCCCCCTGCTTTGGCATGCCAAGCCTGAGGGTAGTGCTAGACTGGAATGAGTTCAGATGGCACTGGGGTCGCTGCTTGGCGGGCGGGTGAGTGTGGGAGCTGGTACGGCTCTCCGCTCTTCCGAGGGATTTTGCCATTGGGATGTCTTTCGAGTGTGGTTCTGTGGTTGTGATTTCTTCACTCACCCTTATCCATGCCGACGCCTTCTTGGTATAAGAAGGCGCTCGATCTTGGGGTAGTAACCCCAGCATTCCTGATAGCTTTTTTATCTGGTATATTTAGCAATATTTATACCTAGAAATTCGTGCAAGAAAGGAATTTCACTGGGTGACACAGGGCCTCCCTCAGAAATAGATTTTTCCTTTGTCAAAATCCCTTATATATGACTTTTTTATCA
Organism: Macrobrachium rosenbergii; assembly: GCF_040412425.1. NCBI lineage: Eukaryota > Metazoa > Arthropoda > Malacostraca > Decapoda > Palaemonidae > Macrobrachium > Macrobrachium rosenbergii. Next base: position 48,026,443 of record NC_089781.1, on the reverse strand, counting down.
CATCACCGTGATTCATATTCAATCAGTAAGCTACAAACGTCATTTAATATCCAATTCACTCTACTCGGAAATAATATATTTTCATATATGTTGCCGAAGGAAATTTTTAGTTGATAATAAAAAAGCCTTTACCAGACGACTAACTTATTATCAACTGAAAAATTCCCTTCGGTAACACATATGAAAATATATTATTTCCAAGGTAGAGCTAATTGATATTAAAGGACGTTTGAAGTTTACTGATTGAATATGTATATATATATATATATATATATATATATATATATATATATATATATATATATATATATATATATATATATATATATATATATATATATATATATATATATATATTATATATATATTATATACAGGAGTTTCAAAATTAGAGGGCCCCACCCTCCACAGCATAAACTAAAATTGATATGGACAAAAAGAAAAGTAATTCAGGACAGGTATTTTAAATTTCTCTCCGAGTATTTAATATTTTGTGTGGCTTCCATCTGCCTGTACCACAGCCTGCATTCTTGAGGGGTATGGCTTTAGAAAATCACAAAAAAGCTGAGACTTAAACTCCATTTCCCTGAGCACTTCGGTCAAGGCTTGGTATACCATCATAGTTCACTGTGCGCACTTCCACACGATCCTTTAAGATACTACCAATGTTTTCAAACACATTAAGGTCGGGGGAGCTACCTGGAAATTCACTTGACAAGAAGAAATCGATACCACTGTTTCGAAGTAGCTCCTGTGTCTGAAGAGCCTTGAAACATGGTGCCTCATCATGCAAAAATGTGACTTCAACAGATAACACATTTTCAGGATCTTTGAGGAAAGGAAATATCCACCAGTAAGCACAGTTTCTCTGAAGTATTCGCCATTCCATGACTGTCCTTTTTCTTTGGTGATCCACATTAACCGTTTGGCTGTGAAACAGAGAAAAATTCCCAAACATTCAGGAAATTTCACAACTTGGCGATAGCGCACGTCATCGCTGATATAATCCAACTTTGCAGCCCAAATGATGTCATTTTTATGATTTGGCATCCTAACTGTGTAAATGAAGAATTCATCTGATGCGGCAACATGGAGAAAGTCAGCTTCATCCCAATCTTTAAGAAATGAACCACAAAACCATGCACAGTCTTCTCTCTGTTGCTGAGTGATGTTGGGCTTGCTGATAACATGGAATGGCTTCATACCAGATTTTTTCAACTCAAGATATACAGCACTATAACTTCTCTTCTTTCCCCCATTTGTGTTTCTAGTTCAAGTGCCAATTTACGTAAAGACTTCCTTGGTCTACCCACTGCCTCAGCTATGATGTCTTTTGACTCCTGAGAAAGGACTTCAGGCCTTCCAAGATTCTCACTCTTTTCGCGATGACAGTCATATGGATTTTTGTTCCAGTTTCTTTTAACAAAGGATTCATCTCTTTTAACGTATTTAATTATCCAGGAACGTGAAGTGGAGGATGTGCCAGCATCCCTGGCCTCTCTGCGGGTTATAGCCTGGATTCGGTCAGTCCATCTGATTTACTCCGAGTCGTTAGCCATGGCAGCATCTAACCCCGTCACTCAGTCTGAAAATACAAGAAATGTAAAATGAAAAATAGCTTAATAGAAACTTAAAATAATATACTTGGAGATAGGCAATAGCAGAAAACTTCATAACTTTCCATTTGTTCTGTGGAGGGGGCTCTAATTTTGAAACACCTGACACACACACACACACACACATATATATATATATATATATATATATATATATATATATATATATATATATATATATATATATATATATATATATATATATATATATATATATATATATATATATAGGGGACCCAAAAGTAACCGGAATTGTGTCATAGAATTTTATTCAGTTATTGTTACATGTTTACAGTCTTATCACCTTCAAAGTATTCTCCATTTGAAGCAATGCACTTATCCAGACGTGTTTTCCACTCTTGAAAGCAATTCTGGAACTCTTGTAGTTATGGCTTTAATGACTCCGTTGTTTTCTTCTGAACCTCTTCAACATCTGCAAAACGGTTTCCTTTGAGGGCTTTCTTCATTGGGGAACAAAAGAAGTCACAGGGAGCAAGATCGGTGAATAGGGAGGGTGGGTAAGTGTGGTCATGCCATTCTTGGTCAGAAACTGTCTCACACTCAAGGCAGTGTGCGCTGGTGCATTGTCGTGATGAAGCCACCACCCTCCACTTTGCCAAGGAGTCAGCATTTGGGTAGCAGCAGCAGGTATGCTTACCTGGGAGTCAGTTTTGGAGCAGCAGCAGGTATGATTACCAGAGAGTCCGTTTTGGATGGGCGACTTTTTTCCGGATCCACATCCTTTGGAGCAACCTCATCAGTGTTTGGTCATGTTCGCCTGTTGGCAGCAAGTGGCTGTCTCGACAACTCCCCCGAGTTCGTCTGTGTGTGGCTTCGTCCGCTGGCAGCAAGTGGCTGTCTCGACAACTCCCCTGAGTTCGTCTGTGTGTGTGTGTGTGTGGCTTTGTCCGTTGGCAGCAAGTGGCTGTCTCGACAACTCCCTTGAGTTTGTCTGTGTGTGTGTGGCTTCGTCCGTTAAAGTGGCTGTCTCATTCAGCCCCCTGAGTTCGTCTGTGTGTGTGTGTGTGTGTATGGCTTTGTCCATTGGCAGCAAGTGGCTGTCTCGACAACTCCCTTGAGTTCGTCTGTGTGTGTGGCTTCGTCCGTTGGCAGCAAGTGGCTGTCTCGGCAACTCCTGAGTTCGTCTGTGTGTGTGTGTGTGTGTATGGCTTTGTCCGTTGGCAGCAAGTGGCTGTCTCGACAACTCCATTGAGTTCATCTGTGTGTGTGGATTCGTCCGTTGGCAGCACGTGGCTGTCTCGACAACTTCCCCGAGTTTGTCTGTGTGTGGCTTCGTTTGCTGGCAGCATGTGTCTGTCGTGGCAGCTTACCTGTGTTGATACTTTCAACGGTTTCTGCGGTTGTTTCAGTTTTGGTAGCTGGCCAGTGTAATTGCCACGGTTTGGTCTGTTGTGACTGTAATTGTTAACCCCATTGTGGTTGTGTTTGTTAACCCCGCTGTGGTTATTATAATTACTGAGGTCATACATTTATTTATTTACAGACTGTTTAAGATAATTTATTACGCTGCTCATGAAATGTGTATTATTTTGAATAATGTGTAGTAATGACTTAATTTTCATGCTGACTCATTGTGGATGTAATAGTTTACTTCTTCTGCTGTTTCATGTTGAATAAGTATTTAATTTTGCTGCTAACTCATTATGAATAAGTTTTTTGTTTTAAAGCTGACTCATTTTTTATTAAGTGTGTAATTTTGATGTTGATTCATTTTTGAATACGTTAAATTTTACTACTGAACCCTAGTTAGTGATGTTATTTTTGTGAACCCTACTCATTTGTATAAACTGTAAATTTTGTAAATAAATTAGTTTTTAGGCCACCTTTTGGTTTTGTTTAGCTCCTTCCTCCTTTGTCTGCCCCAATTTCTGCCAGACTTTTATCAGTCCCAATATTTTTGTTTTAAAAGAACCTGATGAACCCAAGAGTGCTTCATAACAAGATATATATATATATATATATATATATATATATATATATATATATATATATATATATTTATATATATATATATATATATATATATATATATATATATATATATATATATATATATATATATATATATATATATATATATATAAGGAATTTTTAATAGGCTAAATTAGCTAGTTCCGACCATAAAATTTAAAACAGAATGGGAAAAGGACGGAAAACTCCCGTTCCTAGATGTACTGATCATAAGAAAACAGAACAGGTATGCATTTAGTATATAGAAAACCCATCCTGTCTCCTACATTCATTTCTTAAGCTACCACAACGTCTCCGTAAAAATCATGGTAGGGTGCAACCTATTCCTCAGAGGACTTAGGATATGTTCAAATGAGTACCTGGATCAAGAATTTAACACGATCCGCAACACCTAACGCTTAACTGCTCTATCCACCACACATTATCGAGAGGGCTATTAATAAAGCAAATAAAATATACCACAGAGGTCCCACTCACAACAGACAAATAGATTTCAACAACAACTTTTCCATACGATGAAAACATCCAAAAGGCCACCGAGCAACTCAGTTCTAATAATCCTTTCATTTTCCATTATCCCAAATCCATCGAGTTGTCTCGTTAACGATATACTTAAATAACTGGGAAGAAGCCGGAGTTTACAAGATACCGTGTAGTAATTGGTTGTGACATTTATGTGAGGCGAGACAGGTAGATCGTCTCAAAAAAGAATAACAGAGCACAAAAAGATCAGTACGTTACGGCGGAGAGTTCGGGAATTTTCCTACATATTAGAAATACAGGCATGTCATTAACTGGAGTGGTGAGTTGGTTTTCAAGAGTAGCTGTCCGTACAAAAGAAAGATGCTGGAATCTGCTATCATCAATCAAACCAACAATATGAACCTGTCAGGAGGACATTGGAAATCGGACGCCATTGACACCTTAATCCTCGCACCCTTTTGAAGAAGATGACCCAAGAAACGCTCGACCGCCAGATCCATCGCCTGGGAGCTAATGAGGCTAAAAAACCACTAGGGAATTTGGTCAATCTCCTCCTTCTTAAGAAACGCCACCTCCTTAACATCGGAGGCCTAAGGCCACACCTTCATGTTTTTGTATATATACCATTGTAACTTTCCACCTGTCCATATTCTACCAGTGAACAGGGCACAGAAACAACTGAAATATATGGTTTCAACGTTTAAATAGTGTTTTATGGATTCTTCTTATTGGCATATATATATATATATATATATATATATATATATATATATATATATATATATATATATATATATATATATATATATATATATATATATATGAGTTCCTGTTGGACTAGTTGGTAGACTTCTTGGCTAGCACTCTGCTAGGGCCTGAGTTCCAGTCTCCAGTAGCTGGCCAATGAAGATTTAGAGGAATTTATTTGGTGACAGAAATTCATTTCTGACTGTATAATGTGTTAACCCACAATAATTGTAGGTCCCATTGCTAGGTAACCAATTGGTTCTTAGGTTAAAATAAATCTAACTGAGCCAGCTCGGGAGAGCTGTTAATTATTTACAGTCTGTTTAAATAAAGTTACTTATTATATACATGAAACATGTATATATTTTGAATAATGTGTAGTAATGATATTATATTTTCATGC